>NC_086446.1:343446945-343746945 GCF_028390025.1 Pseudophryne corroboree
AGTGGCATGCACTCAAACCACTTGGTGAAGCAGCTGGATGAGTCTGAAACATGTACTGTATGTCTTCTACATGCTGGATGAAGGTCTCCACTGCAGCTTCCAGTGACTCAAATTGAATCCCATGCAACTTGTGCTTAATTTGTGGGAACAAGAAGTCACAGGGGGCCAGGGCTGGACTGTACGGTGAATGACCAAGCTTCCTGATGCTTTCATGGGTCGGAAAATCCCCCACTCTTCTGGACTTGTGGGTAGATGCATTGTTGTGATGGAGAATGGCACCTCGACCACAAGCTCTTGGACGGCACCTAGAAATGGCTTCCAGTAGTTGCAGCAAACATTGGTTGGCGTACTAGTCCCCAGTGATGGTGCACTGCTGCACAAGTGGTACATTAGCTACATGACCAGCCTTGACTACAAAAAAGTCAGCTGATGGGGCATCTAGCATATGCTCTGGCCAAGCTTTTTGTGGAGTATCAAATAGTTGGATCCCGATGAGATCTCTATCTCCTTCGCTAACTGGGCCATGGTTACCCTTCCATCCACCTCAACTATGGCCCGCACGGCAGTAATGTTGTCCTTGGAGATGGCCACCACAGGTTGCCTGCAGTGTTCCTTGTCCTCTAAGGACTGTCTCCAGCACAGAAATTCTGCAAAACACTGAAACACAGTAGTTCAGGAAGGTGCTTCCTCCCAAAAAGCAGCTCGCAGTCGGTCAAAACTCTCCTGCTGTCACAGACCAACTCTGTACTTGTAGAAGATCATAGCTCTCTGGTGGCTTCTGTTGATCTCCATAACTATTTTGTGAAGGAAGTGAACATGTTAACTTCTTCAGTGTGCAGTGCTGCCTATATACAGTTCTGTACCTTGACACTGTACAAGAACTTTAATCAGAGATTACAGTTCACAACCAGTCAAATTGTGTGTCTACTCTACCTATGTACTGCACATCCGGAAACTTATTGCACACCCCTCGTACAACATCCGGACTACAACCCCGCTGTGACCAATGATAAACTCTGGATGATCGTGTATAGGAGACGTCTGGCATGCATTGTCACATCCGAACAGGATGTGACAATGCTGCAGGTAAGAATTTAATGCTGGGGCCACAAGTAACTTCGGCATTTGAATAGCGCAACATACCCTATCTTCTGAGGAGCCGACAGCCCACATTGCTGACCCCATGGCTCACAGCTTTCCGCATTGCCTGAGCTCATGAACACTGCTACTGGACTCAAGTTGACTGAAAAAATGCATTTTTGTCCAATTAGGAGAAAACCTCATGAGACAATGGACCATGCATGCCAACATTGGAAAGTCAAGGGTGGTGATAGCTCTGCTATGGTGTGTATTCAGATGGCACGCAGTAGCCATCTGAATACACACTGATAAATTGCAAACATCACTGACAGATGTAACCATCCTTGCAAATTATCTGCACACATTCATGTCATGCATTTACTCAAAGGGAGTAGGCTCTTTCAGTATGCCACCGTACAGGTTCATAGCCACCAGATTGTGGCTGAGTTTGGCATCATTTGCTGGATTTGAAACCAACAGAACACATAGTTGCAGTTCAACATGCCATCAAAGGCAGGGTTCCACCAGAGTGTATTTGGCCATTTCAGCTACCAGGGGCTTAAAATCATGCACACAGCCATGTAATATCCATAGTCAGGCATTAGCAGTAGAATGCGTTGTCCTGAAGTTCGCGGTGACTGCCAACATGGCACTGTAATTTGATTCCACAGACAGCAGCACAGACGGTGTAATGGTTAGCATTACTACCTCACAGTACTGTGGTCATGGGTTCGATTCCCACCATGGCCATAACTGTGTGAAATTTGTATATTTTCCCCATGCTAGTGTGAGTTTCCTCCGGGTAGTCTGGTTTCCTTTCACAATCCAAAAATATGCTGGTAGGTTAATTGGCTCCCTAACGCTAGCGTGAAAATGTGTACGTATACATGTGTTAGGGAATATACGATAAACTCCACTGGGGCAGAGACTGATGCGAATGGACATTTGTAAGTGCTGTGGAATATGTGTGCGCAGCGCTATATAAATATAACTGGGTAATAATTCCACATTTCCAACAAGCTGGTTCATCAAAAGTCTCACCTGCTACAGCTGCCATTGTCAGCTGTACAGTAAGTGCTGTTATGGTCAAGTTGAGGCATCTCCAAAGCAATAATAGCTCAGCCACAAGGCAGTATCCACATAAGCTCACAGAATGGGACTGCTGAGCGTTGAAGAACACGTGTAAATTTATCAAACCTTGGAGAGAAATAAACTGGATACAGATAAAGTGGCAGATTTTCTAAGCCTTGGAGACTGGTTGGTACTTTTTATCTATCAACTCCTGTCATTTTTAAAACCCAGCCTGTAACATGGCAGGCACTGATTGGTTGGTACTTACCTCTCTCCAAGGTTTGATAGATCTAACCCATGGTGCATAAAAATAGTCGGTCTCTTGTTGCAATATTTAATATCAAGTTGCCTGTGGCAGCCATGTCTGCACAATAACTGTCCGTAGGCAGCATCATGGATAGGGTTTCTATGGCCATATAGCCACAAACAAGCCTCAGATCCCCAACACAATCCCATATGTAATATGAAGTGGTTTAAAGGTACTGTACAATGCCATTAGATTATGGACTAGTGTAAAGATATCACCATCTTCCCTATCTAGCAGTCTGATGGTGGTACTCTTCCTGAATAATGGCCTGGGGCTGTTTTTTTTGTGGTTTGGCCTGTGTTTCTTGGTTCCCCCATGGACAAACAAGTTCCATCATAAAATGGCTTGCATGGTTTAGCGTGGAAGAACTTGACTGACCTGCACAGAGCTCTGACCAAACTTTTGGATGATGTAATGTCAACAGCGAGTGACGCCTAATTGCTCATCAGTGCCAGACATCACTAATGCTGTCTAGTGATGAGCGGGTTCGATTTCTCGGAAACCGAACCCCCCCGAACTTCACCCTTTTTACACGGGTCCGAGCCATACTCGGATTCTCCCGTATGGCTCGGTTAACCCGAGCGCGCCCGAACGTCATCATCCTGCTGTCGGATTCTCGCGAGATTCGGATTCTATATAAGCAGCCGCGCGTCGCCGCCATTTTCACTCGTGCATTGGAAATGTTAGGGAGAGGACGTGGCTGGCGTCCTCTCCGTTTATTCATTGTTGAGTTGATGCAAATATTTGTGCTTGCTTATATCATTGTGGGGACTGGGGATCAGCTTTATATTAATATAGGCGGAGTAGAGTGCAGAGTTTTGCTGATCAGTGACCACCAGTTTTATCCGTTCTCTGCCTGAAAAAAACACTCCATATCTGTGCTCACACTGCTTAATTGTGGGGACTGGGGAGCAGCTGTATTATATAGCAGGAGTACAGTGCAGAGTTTTGCTGACAGTGACCACCAGTATACGTTGTCTGCCTGAAAAACACTCCATATCTGTGCTCAGTGTGCTTCTTTATTGTGGGGACTGGGGAGTCGGGACCACCAGTATAATATTATATAGGAGGAGTACAGTGCAGAGTTTTGCTGACACAGTGACCACCAGTATATATAGCAGTACGGTACGGAAGGCCACTGCTGTACCTACCTCTGTGTCGTCATTAAGTATACTATCCATCTACATTCTATATCTATGGTGCATTTTAGTTTTGCAGTTTGCTGACACAGTGACCACCAGTATATATAGCAGTACGGTACGGAAGGCCACTGCTGTACCTACCTCTGTGTCATCATTAAGTATACTATCCATCTACATTCTATACCTGTGGTGCATTTTAGTTTTGCAGTTTGCTGACACAGTGACCACCAGTATATATAGCAGTACGGTACGGAAGGCCACTGCTGTACCTACCTCTGTGTCGTCATTAAGTATACTATCCATCTACATTCTATACCTGTGGTGCATTTCAGTTGTGCAGTTTGCTGACACAGTGACCACCAGTATATATAGCAGTACGGTACGGAAGGCCACTGCTGTACCTACCTCTGTGTCGTCATTAAGTATACTATCCATCTACATTCTATACCTGTGGTGCATTTTAGTTTTGCAGTTTGCTGACACAGTGACCACCAGTATATATAGCAGTACGGTACGGAAGGCCACTGCTGTACCTACCTCTGTGTCATCATTAAGTATACAATCCATCTACATTCTATACCTGTGGTGCATTTTAGTTTTGCAGTTTGCCGACACAGTGACCACCAGTATATATAGCAGTACGGTACGGAAGGCCACTGCTGTACCTACCTCTGTGTCGTCATTAAGTATACTATCCATCTACATTCTATACCTGTGGTGCATTTCAGTTGTGCAGTTTGCTGACACAGTGACCACCAGTATATATAGCAGTACGGTACGGAAGGCCACTGCTGTACCTACCTCTGTGTCGTCATTAAGTATACTATCCATCTACAGTCTATACCTGTGGTGCATTTCAGTTGTGCAGTTTGCTGACACAGTGACCACCAGTATATATAGCAGTACGGTACGGAAGGCCACTGCTGTACCTACCTCTGTGTCGTCATTAAGTATACTATCCATCTACATTCTATACCTGTGGTGCATTTTAGTTTTGCAGTTTGCTGACACAGTGACCACCAGTATATATAGCAGTACGGTACGGAAGGCCACTGCTGTACCTACCTCTGTGTCGTCATTAAGTATACTATCCATCTACATTCTATACCTGTGGTGCATTTCAGTTGTGCAGTTTGCTGACACAGTGACCACCAGTATATATAGCAGTACGGTACGGAAGGCCACTGCTGTACCTACCTCTGTGTCGTCAAGTATACTATCCATCTACATTCTATACCTGTGGTGCATTTTAGTTGTGCGTAGTATATATAGTAATAGGCCATTGCTATTGATACTGGCATATAATTCCACACATTAAAAAATGGAGAACAAAAATGTGGAGGTTAAAATAGGGAAAGATCAAGATCCACTTCCACCTCGTGCTGAAGCTGCTGCCACTAGTCATGGCCGAGACGATGAAATGCCATCAACGTCGTCTGCCAAGGCCGATGCCCAATGTCATAGTAGAGAGCTTGTAAAATACAAAAAACAAAAGTTCAGTGAAATGACCCAAAAATCAAAATTGAAAGCGTCTGATGAGAAGCGTAAACTTGCCAATATGCCATTTACGACATGGAGTGGCAAGGAACGGTTGAGGCCCTGGCCTATATTCATGGCTAGTGGTTCAGATTCACATGAGGATGGAAGCACTCATCCTCTCGCTAGAAAAATGAAAAGACTTAAGCTGGCAAAAGCACAGCTAAGAACTGTGCGTTCTTCTAAATCACAAATCCCCAAGGAGAGTCCAATTGTGTCGGTTACGATGCCTGACCTTCCCAACACTGGACGGGAAGAGCTTGCGCCTTCCACCATTTGCACGCCCCCTGCAAGTGCTGGAAGGAGCACCCGCAGTCCAGTTCCTGATAGTCAAATTGAAGATGTCACTGTTGAAGTACACCAGGATGAGGATATGGGTGTTGCTGGCGCTGGGGAGGAAATTGACAAGGAGGATTCTGATGGTGAGGTTGTTTGTTTAAGTCAGGCACCCGGGGAGACACCTGTTGTCCGTGGGACGAATATGGCCATTGACATGCCTGGTCAAAATACTAAAAAAAAAAATCACCTCTTCGGTGTGGAATTATTTCAACACAAATGCGGACAACAGGTGTCAAGCCGTGTGTTGCCTTTGTCAAGCTGTAATAAATAGGGGTAAGGACGTTAACCACCTCGGAACATCCTCCCTTATACGTCACCTGCAGCGCATTCATCATAAGTCAGTGACAAGTTCAAAAACTTTGGATGACAGCGGAAGCAGTCCACTGACCACTAAATCCCTTACTCTTGTAACCAAGCTCCTGCAAACCACACCACCAACTCCCTCAGTGTCAATTTCCTCCTTACCTAGGAAAGCCAATAGTCCTGCAGGCCATGTCACTGGCAAGTCTGACGAGTCCTCTCCTGCCTGGGATTCTTCCGATGCATCCTTGAGTGTAACGCCTACTGCTGCTGGCGCTGCTGTTGTAGCTGCTAGGAGTCGATCGTCATCCCAGAGGGGAAGTCGGAAGACCACTTGTACTACTTCCAGTAAGCAATTGACTGTCCAACAGTCCTTTGCGAGGAAGATGAAATATCACAGCAGTCATCCTGCTGCAAAGCAGATAACTCAAGCCTTGGCAGCCTGGGCGGTGAGAAACGTGGTTCCGGTATCCACCGTTAATTCAGAGGCAACTAGAGACTTGATTGAGGTACTGTGTTCCCGGTACCAAATACCATCTAGGTTCCATTTCTCTAGGCAGGCGATACCGAAAATGTACACAGACGTCAGAAAAAGAGTTACCAGTGTCCTAAAAAATGCAGTTGTACCCAATGTCCACTTAACCACGGACATGTGGACAAGTGGAGCAGGGCAGACTCAGGACTATATGACTGTGACAGCCCACTGGGTAGATGTATTGCCTCCCACAGCAAGAACAGCAGCGGCGGCACCAGTAGCAGCATCTCGTAAACGCCAACTCGTTCCTAGGCACGCTACGCTTTTTATCACCGCTTTCTAGAAAAGACACACAGCTGACAACCTCTTACGGAAACTGAGGAAGATCATCGCAGAATGGCTTACCCCAATTGGACTCTCCTGGGGATTTGTGACATCGGACAACGCCAGCAATATTGTGCGTGCATTACATCTGGGCAAATTCCAGCACGTCCCATGTTTTGCACATACATTGAATTTGGTGGTGCAGAATTATTTAAAAAACGACAGGGGAGAGCAAGAGATGCTGTTGGTGGCCCGAAGAATTGCGGGCCACTTTCGGCATTCAGCCACCGCGTACAGAAGACTGGAGCACCACCAAACATTCCTGAACCTGCCCTGCCATCATCTGAAGCAAGAGGTGGTAACGAGGTGGAATTCAACCCTCTATATGCTTCAGAGGATGGAGGAGCAGCAAAAGGCCATTCAAGCCTATACATCTGCCCACGATATAGGCAAAGGAGGGGGAATGCACCTGACTCAAGCGCAGTGGAGAATGATTTCAACGTTGTGCAAGGTTCTGCAACCCTTTGAACTTGCCACACGTGAAGTCAGTTCAGACACTGCCAGCCTGAGTCAGGTCATTCCCCTCATCAGGCTTTTGCAGAATAAGCTGGAGACATTGAAGGAGGAGCTAAAACAGAGCGATTCCGCTAGGCATGTGGGACTTGTGGATGGAGCCCTTAATACGCTTAACCAGGATTCACGGGTGGTCAATCTGTTGAAATCAGAGCACTACATTTTGGCCACCGTGCTCGATCCTAGATTTAAAACCTACGTTGTATCTCTCTTTCCGGCAGACACAAGTCTGCAGAGGTTCAAAGACCTGCTGGTGAGAAAATTGTCAAGTCAAGCGGAACGTGACCCGTCAACATCTCCTCCTTCACATTCTCCCGCAACTGGGGGTGGGAGGAAAAGGCTAAGAATTCCGAGCCCACCCGCTGGCGGTGATGCAGGGCAGTCTGGAGCGAGTGCTGACATCTGGTCCGGACTGAAGGACCTGCCAACGATTACTGACATGTCGTCTACTGTCACTGCATATGATTCTCTCACCATTGAAAGAATGGTGGAGGATTATATGAGTGACCGCATCCAAGTAGGCACGTCAGACAGTCCGTACGTATACTGGCAGGAAAAAGTGGCAATTTGGAGGCCCTTGCACAAACTGGCTTTATTCTACCTAAGTTGCCCTCCCTCCAGTGTGTACTCCGAAAGAGTGTTTAGTGCAGCCGCTCACCTTGTCAGCAATCGGCATACGAGGTTACTTCCAGAAAATGTGGAGAAGATGATGTTCATCAAAATGAATTATAATCAATTCCTCCGTGGAGACATTCACCAGCAATTGCCTCCAGAAAGTACACAGGGATCTGAGATGGTGGATTCCAGTGAGGACGAATTAATAATCTGTGAGGAGGGGGATGTACACAGTGAAAGGGGTGAGGAATCGGTGGATGATGATGAGGTGGACATCTTGCCTCTGTAGAGCCAGTTTGTGCAAGGAGAGATTGATTGCTTCTTTTTTGGTGGGGGCCCAAACCAACCAGTCATTTCAGTCACAGTCGTGTGGCAGACCCTGTCGCTGAAATGATGGGTTCGTTAAAGTGTGCATGTCCTGTTTATACAACATAAGGGTGGGTGGGAGGGCCCAAGGACAATTCCATCTTGCACCTCTTTTTTCTTTAATTTTTCTTTGCATCATGTGCTGTTTGGGGACAATTTTTTTGAAGTGCCATCCTGCCTGACACTGCAGTGCCACTCCAAGATGGGCCAGGTGTTTGTGTCGGCCACTTGTGTCGCTTAGCTTAGCCATCCAGCGACCTCGGTGCAAATTTTAGGACTAAAAATAATATTGTGAGGTGTGAGGTGTTCAGAATAGACTGGAAATTAGTGGAAATTATGGTTATTGAGGTTAATAATACTATGGGATCAAAATGACCCCCAAATTCTATGATTTAAGCTGTTTTTTAGGGTTTTTTTAAAAAAACACCCGAGTCCAAAACACACCCGAATCCGACAAAAAAATTTCGGTGAGGTTTAGCCAAAACGCGTTCCGAATCCAAAACACGGCCACGGAACCGAATCCAAAACCAAAACACAAAACCCGAAAAATGTCCGGTGCACATCACTAATTGCTGTCGTGGATTAATGAAAGTGAATCCCAGCAGTCATGTTCCAATATCAAGTGGAAGCCTTCCCAGAAGTGTGAAGGTTGTTATAGCAGGGCGAGGACCCCCCTTATTAATGCCCATGGTTTTTAAAATTAGATCTTCAAAAAGCACAACTGGGTATAATGTTTGGGTGCGACATCCACCTACTTTTCACCGTGTTCTGTACACACACAGTTTTTCCTCATAGAAAATGTAGAACCTCCCTTCTCTTGGAACCTCATTAATTTACATATTTGCATGTTTGAAATTGTAACTCAGCTGAGGTTAAATGACATGTCATGCAGAGGTATAATGCTTAATGACCAGGGCCATTTCATGGAGAGCCTCACCCGCTGCCTCAGCACAGGATACACTCCTGATCCAGCAGCACGGCGGCGGCCATCACATAACCCCGCTGGCGGTTTGTTGTTATTTTTTTTATTTTTTTATTTTATTAGACAACTGTACATGCAGCAGTATCTCAGGAGATACTGGCCATCTGTGGCTGCATTTCTGGTCAGAAAAGAAAATGCCTTTCTCTGCCAGTATTCTGAATTAGCCGCATCTATCCGACATCACTGCCACCATCCATACACTTATGAAATCAGTGGGCTGACCTCAGAAAAGACCTTACAGTAATTCATCTACATGCCCACACCACATATAGCCTACATGCACCCACTAAGTCGCAAGTCCAGTTACTACTGAGATACATATGACTCTGAATCGCCCATAGTTGCTGAAAGGTGTACATGCATTTTCCGACGTGCACAAATGCTAGAAAATTGCACGCTCCATCGACTTGAGTGCAACTCTGAATCAGGCCATAAATGAATGACATGTTTTAGTCGCCTCTAAAATGTTGGAGGTCCATGCGATCATCTTACTTCTCCCTACGGTGGAGCTGGTCCTTTTCTAACCTGTCTGATAAAGAATCCATCAATTTAGATAACCATCATGCCTCAAGCTCATTTAGGGAGCACATAGTACAACAAAGGATCAACTGCCCAAAATCACCGACAATAATGGCTATTGTGTGGCTGCTACAGTATATTCAGCAAGTGCGTTACAATGTATATTATATTTAAAATGAGCAGTTTTAAAATATAAAATAACTTAAAAGACATTAGTTCTTTTCTCATCCTTGCTGCCAAACTGACTGCACCAATAGTGTACAAAGAAATGGTTAGCATTACTGCCTCACAACACTGAGGTCATGGGTTCGATTCCCACCATGGCCCTCTGTGGAGTTTGTGTATTCTCCCCGTACTTGCGTGGGTTTCCTCCCACAATCCCCTAAAAAATATACTGGTATGTTAATTGTCTCTCAACAAAAGTTAACCCTAGCATGAATGTGCGTGCGTGTACATGTGGTATGGAATATATAGTGTAAGATCCACTGTGGCAGGGACTGATGTGAATGGTCAATTATTCACTTTAAAGTGCTGCGGAATATGTGTGCGCTATATAAATAACTGGAAATAAATAATAATAATAATAATAATAATAATAACAAGACAGCTGTGAACATTCTTCTGCTACTATACCATGTACATCATATATCTGTGTAGCCGTGTTCTGGTGCTCGGGCGGTGTGCCCGCTCCCAGCGCCGGGCGAGCGGCAGTATGCAGGGGATCTGTGTCCCCTGGAGTTCCAGGCCATAGAGAGCGCTGGGGCGTCTTGTCTGTCCCCAGCGCTGGTTGTGCAGTGGCGGCGGGTGTCCAGTGCCTGGACCGTGCATTGGTTCCCTGTACCGGACCAGAAGCGTCAACGGGCAGTGGAGTGGCGCTTTAAACTTGGCGCCAGTTTGGCAGCCAATGAGAAGTGGCAGCTGCAGAATGTAAAATCTGGTGCCTTCTGCGAGCCAATCACGGCTCGCGGAGGGCCGGACAATCACGGGCGGCCGCGGCAAGCCAATCAGCGCTCGCTGCGTCATAGGCCCCACTACCGGCGAGTGATCTCAGATGCTGCCGGGAGGGAGAAGAAGAAGGAGGCCGCGCCGAAGAGCGGTGAAGAGTTGGCCGGTGCCGGAGAGAAGAACACACCGCGGGAACAGTTCCTGAGGCCGCGGAAGAGGCCAGAAGACACCGGGCTCCTGAGAGAAGATGTCCAGTGGAAGAAGAGAAGAGTTGGCGGCGTCGCTGGCCAGTACGGGCCAGCGGCAGAAGACTGCAGCGGGGGACCCGCAGAGGTCACCAGGGGTGGAAAGCAAAAGAGCTGACGGACAGGTAGGCCCTCATTGAGGGCACCTTTCACCCCCCCTTCTCTCCTACCTAGACCATCAGGGATCGGGCATTAGGCCCGTGGGGGACAGTCAAGCCACCGGCCTGTGGCGCAAAATAGGTGAGCACTATGCCCGTGGGCAAGTTCAGGCAATAGGCCTGTGGGGATGGTTAGAGGGCATTAGGCCCAGTTAATAAGTGCCCCTCCAGGTGAATAAGGGTGGTACTGGGCGCTAGGCCCAGGCCACTCCAACGTGTCCAAAGTAGGCAGGCTTGTAAGCCTGAGCCCCATTGTAGAAGAGTGATCTGGGCACTAGGCCCAGGTCACTCCACCCGGACCCACGTTAGGCGGGCGCTTGGCCTGTGGGTAAAGTCAGGCCTCCGGCCTGTGTGCATTTAGCGGGGAGGTAGACCCAAGTGAGTGTATGGAGACGTGGGCAGGCTGTACAGCGCCCACTCCCCAGTAATTCTAAAGTAGTTTTTTCCCCTGTATGGAGGAGCCGTCTAGCTCCACACATGTAGTCATAACAGTTAGCAGATAGGCATTTAAAGGGACAGCACCGTTATATATTCTTGGACTGTGATATTGTGATGAATGTTGGTTACGTGCAGGGCGGAGCTTGTTATAGTTGTGTTTAGAGTTTGTTGCACCACACACATAGAGTTAGTTGGAGGGCTCTGTTGTTGTAGATAGTGTAGTGGTGTACACCAGGCTAGGCCCTGCACGGTAGTATGGTTCTTATCTCCTTACAGGGACCAGTAAGCGAAGAAGGAGAAGTTCAGCGTGCAAGATTTGTGACGGTGAGAAAGATCTCTGTGTGTCCCTTCCTGTGTGTGTCTGTTCCCTATCTCTCTCCCTTCCTTCAGGGCGAACAGTGAACCTTGCACGCAGGTGCAAGGTTGAATTTACACCTGGTGCGAGAGTACCGATTTGTGAAATTCGGGCTCTGAGGCTGAGTGCCGAGGATGACCTTCACCTAGTCCGAAAGTTCTATTTCCCTTAGTTTCGGAGTACGTTTCGGTCCACAGTTAGGAGGAACGGCACTCCGCAATCTCCTTCCCCCTAGGTCGTTGTGTCCGTGTCCATTTGGAGTTCCAGGTCTGTCGGAGTTTCTATGACCTGAAGGTGAGAGGGTGCGGCGCCTGGTAGGTAGTGAGTCTACACCTGCACAGCAGTAGGTACTACACCGCACCGCCACTCTCACATATCCATAGCAAACAGAATATCTGTATTTCTTACAGCACATCAAACAGAATAACGCTATTACGGTGTCCATGTACATTACATGTATATCTTTACCCTGTACATCAAAACAAGCAGAATATAAATATCGTTGTGACATATGAATGCAACAAAGAGAAAACCAATACTGGTATGCTTCTTTCAACCTTAAATCATTGGAATCAAAGAAGGTCTACTAACAAAAAAAACTCAGTCAAGATAATACTAGGCTAATGTAATTAGTAATACAGAGTTTCTTTGCTATTTTGAGATATGGTCTAGTACACGTTTGCTGCGCATGATCTAGTAGCCGTCATTAAAAAAACACAGGAGTCTCCAGAGTCTCTCTAAATAAGTGTTTCGGACAACCCATCACAGTTACCCATACCACCTCTATCTACCTCCACCAAGCTACCTGGTTTAAATAAATGATATTACCGTTGTACCCAAATGACCCAAAACTCTATAAAACAAACTCCAGCAAATGAGAAAATGAGAGAATTAAAGGGTAGAGATCTCCCGCGGGTGGGGGGGGGGGCAGTTGGGAGATCCCCCCCTGTCACTCGTTGCTCTGAGTAGAGCAGCGTGAATAGATGCTGTGCGCATGCGCACAGCGTCTATTCCCCGACAGAGAGGGGCAGGGGGCATGGCCAGCAGCTCACTGAGCACTGTCCATGCCCCCATAATGACAAAAATGGGGAGCGTGGCCGCGCTGCTAATGACGCTATCGCAAACCACACCCCCTTGCTGATAGGCCACACCCCCTTGTCACAACCCCAATTCGGAGGCGCGCGCGTCGCTGTACCTCCTTCAGTGGAGGTAAGGTTGGGAGGTATGGATAACGCTATTATTATGTATCACGTGATCATTTCCACGTGATCATTTCCAATCCAATCATGTTCCATCCTATTTACAGTAGCCATCATAGTTCTTTGCAGCCAATAGCATTTCATTATGAAGCAGAGTTTTGACAGGCAGTTCAGTTCCCTCTAAGTTGCTATATTTTGTTTATGTGTGCACTGAAGTACTATCTGACAGTTTTCTTTTGCAGACTGTAGGCGACAGACACTGACTGCATCTCCCACAGGGAAAACTGAAATCATTATGCAGTTTGCTCTATTTGTATTCTACGTGCACAGGAAATGAATGTCTTCAATTTCTGTTTACTTAGAATAAAGAAAAGTACTTCCAACACACCAGCAATGCTTGTCAGCATAGCATTATGTACAGAGCCAGTACTAGCCTACCCATGTCTAAATACCCATCATATGGCCTATTTTGTGCACAACTACTGCCACTGTGATGGCAACCGGGGCCCATATGCACTGTTCCTGAAACTGGTGATTTACCCTGATTATACATTATTACCAGAGCAACAAACAGGTCAGAGAGTTCTTGCAGCAAGTGAGACACCATAACAGAAATTTTACAGAAAATAGAATTTCACATTGTCTAGACCTTTCTATCATACATGAGCTTATAAACATAAAAATGTATGCATACAAATGTTCTCCACCTTCCTGTACAGAAGCATGATGCAAAGCCACAGCTTGAACAACAGCTGGAGAAGATACAAGGCTATTTAAATTGAAAAAGTTGAAAGGATGCTGGAGGACATACCAAAAGCCACTGCAATAAATTAGCACAACACCTCCAAAGCCATAGTTCCATTTCTATTGCTGTTCATCGTCCCACCTTGGTGTGCTCGGAGGTAGCAGTTCTGCTACAGGACGGCGATCTCATGTGAGCAAGACGAAGGAACAGGTAGTGTAATCATGAAATGTGCATTACTGATTACAGATCACAAGAGTGAGAGGGAGAAAAAGACTTGTAGAATAGAGATGAGATCAGAGAGACAGTGAGCGAGTACTCAGCACGTGCCTGGGAGAAAACCTCAAAGGCGTATATATTGCTAATTAACAAGCACTGCCTGAACAGTTTCTCTTCCTGCACAGCTGTGTCAGGTAGAAGATGATGCAATGTTAAAAACACGGGGGCATAGGAGACAGCAGTACTCTTGTGCATGTTTATCAAAACCCAACTTAAAACAGAATGAAATGGCAGTGGAACAGCAAGGTTTGTTTGTTTTCACAAATATTCACATATACGTGCATTCATCTATCCATACACATAATTCACAAAAACAAGACTTGGGTGTACAAAAGGGTTATTGCAAAAGTGGAAGTACATAAATCGGTTGGACATTACTCAAAAGAAACTTTGGTGGAAAAATGGTGCATTTTCTCCCTGGCTGTGGTATATTTTGTAAGCTACACCTCTCAGAGCCTGAAGGCTCTCTGATAAAGCCAGGCATCCCACAAAGAAAGACCTAATGTGTGGTAAATAATGGGACTGTTCCCAGACTCAGCGCCTAATTCATGCTGCAAATGCAATTGCGATTTTCTAGGCTATAGAGCTGCTAATGCTAGCAAGTGAAGCTGCCGCCAGTAGCTATCATAAACTCATTTACACAAATGCAGCCTATACGCAGACTGGATATAGCAGTAGCGACACAGATGCCATGTATTTGCACATACAAGATTGCAGCCATCAGCAGATATACGCCCCGAAAACGGCCATGACATGCCTGCGTTTTCCCAACCACTTCCTATAAACACTCTGTTAACACCACCAAATGGTCACTTCTTGACAATCACTTCTTCATGAAACCCTCATTGCGAGCAAAATCGCACCAAACACTTTGCACATGCGCAGTCTGACGATAATCGCCCCTTGCGTAATAATCACCCATTGCATACACACATGAATTAGGCACAGAGTATCAAGTACCAGCAGTGGGGCCTGGGGGGGGGACGACGACGACTCTTAACCAAATCCTGGGCATGTTGAAGTACCCCCACGTCCCGCTGCCACGAAACCCCCATCTACCCAAAGATTATTATTGTAGTATATTACATGCAGATTATTTTAGAACATACAATAAGGTAAGCAGCTATCACTAATAACACCACATGGATGTCATAAGAGAAACAAATGGCTAATTCCATATACTATTTCAGCGCTATTTCAGTAAATTACAGAGGCAATTGTGCAAACAGAAGAAGTATACTAATTGCCATTATTATATCTGCAAGTTATTTTTTTTGTGAGACATTTTGAAATTAACTGAATTCCATCCATGAAAAATAAATAAATAATAATAAAAAAAATACAAATAAAATAAACAGAGGAAAACCTATAATTTCAGCCAAGATACCAGAGAATTGTTCATGGTACTTCTAATTTGTTATCTTTAAAAAAAAATCCAAAATATATGTTGTGATGCAAGACACTTTTAAAGCACATAACATTCTACAGTAGTAAAAAGCACCTAACATTCTACAGTAGTAAAAGCACCTGACATTCTACAGTAGTAAAAGCACCTGACATTCTACAGTAGTAAAAAGCACCTGACATACTACAGTAGTACAAGCAGCTAACATTCTACAGTAGTAAAAGCACCTGACCTTCTACAGTAGTAAAAAGCACCTGACACTCTAAAGTAGTAAAAAGCATCTAAACTTCTACAGTAGTAAAAAGAACCTGATGTTCTACAGTAGTAAAAAGCACCTGACGTTCTACAGTAGTAAAAGCACCTGACGTTCTACAGCAGTAAAAGCACCTAACATTCTACAGCAGTAAAAACACCTGACATTCTACAGTAGTAAACGCACCTGACATTTTACAATAGTAAAAGCATCTAACAATCTACAGCTGTAAAAGCACCTGACATTCTACAGTAGTTAAAGCACCTAGCAATCTACAATAGTAAAAGCACCTGGCATTCTACAGTAGAAAAAGCACCTGACATTCTACAGTAGTAAAAGCACCAGGTATTCTACAGTAGTAAAAGCACCTGGCATTCTACAGTAGAAAAAAGCACCTGACATTCTACAGTAATAAAAGCACCTGGCATTCTACAGTAGTAAAAGCACCTGGCATTCTACAGTAGTAAAAGCACCTGACATTCTACAGTAGTAAAAGCACCTGACATTCTACAGTAGTATAAGCACCTGACATTCTACAGTAGTAAAAGTACCTGACATTCTACAATAGTTAAAGCACCTGACATTCTACAGTAGTAAAAGCACCTGACATTCTACAGTAGTATAAAGCACCTGACATTCTACAATAGTAAAAGTACCTAACATTCTACAATAGTTAAAGCACCTGACATTCTACAGTAGTAAAAGCACCTGACATTCTACAATAGTAAAAGCACCTGACATTCTACAGTAGTAAAAGCACCTAGCAATCTACAGCAGTAAAAGCACCTGGCATTCTGCAGCAGTAAAAGCATTTAACAATCTACAGTAGTATAAAGCACCTGACATTCTACAATAGTAAAAGTACCTAACATTCTACAATAGTTAAAGCACCTGACATTCTACAATAGTAAAAGCATCTAACAATCTACAGCAGTAAAAGCACCTGACATTCTATAGCAGTAAAAGCACATGACATTCTACAGTAGTAAAAGAACCTGACATTCTACAGCAGTAAAAGCACCTGATATTCTACAGTAATAAAAGCATCTGGCATTCTACAGTAGCAAAAGCACCTGGCATTCTACAGTAGTAAAAGCACCTGACATAGTACAGTAGAAAAAGCACCGGACATACTACAGTAGTAAAAGCACCTAACATTCTACAGTAGTAAAAGCACCTAACATTCTACAGTAGTAAAAGCACCTGACATTCTACAATAGTAAAAGCATCTAACAATCTACAGCAGTAAAAGCATCTAACAATCTACAGCAGTAAAAGCACATGACATTCTACAGCAGTAAAAGCACCTGATATTCTACAGCAGTAAAAGCACCTGACATTGTACAGTAATAGAAGCACCTGATATTCTACAGTAATAAAAGCACCTGACATTCTACAGTAGTAAAAGCACCTAGCAATCTACAGCAGTAAAAGCACCTGGCATTCTGCAGCAGTAAAAGCATTTAACAATCTACAGTAGTAAAAGCACCTGACATTCTACAGTAGTATAAGCACCAGGCATTCTACAGTAGTATAAGAACCTGACATTCTACAATAGTAAAAGTACCTGACATTCTACAATAGTTAAAGCACCTGACATTCTACAGTAGTAAAAGCACCTGACATTCTACAGTAGTAAAAGCATCTAACAATCTACAGTAGTAAAAGCACCTGACATATTACAGTAGTAAAAGCACTTGACATATTACAGTAGTAAAAGTATTTAACATTCTACAGCAGTAAAAGCACCTGACATTCTACAGCAGTAAAAGCACCTGACATTCTACAGCAGTAAAAGCACCTAACATGCTACAGTAGTTAAAGCACCTGACATTCTACAGCAGTAAAAGCACCTGACATTCTACAGCAGTAAAAGCACCTGACATTCTACAGTAGTTAAAGCACCTGACATTCTACAGCAGTAAAAGCACCTAACATGCTACAGTAGTTAAAGCACCTGACATTCTACAGCAGTACAAGCACCTGACATTCTACAGTAGTTAAAGCACCTGACATTCTACAGCAGTAAAAGCACCTAACATGCTACAGTAGTTAAAGCACCTGACATTCTACAGCAGTAAAAGCACCTGACATTCTACATTAGTAAAAGTTACGATCTATAGTGTGAATTTTGAACTTCCAAGTTAAATCCAGTAAAAAATATTTTAATTCATTATAGATTTGTGTCAAAATCAGTTACAAGGATAATGAGAGCATAGGACAAGCTCTCCAAAATCAATGTGACTACAACATAATAGTCATACAATGTTGTATCATACAACGTCTTTCCTCTATGAAATGTGAAGATATTTTTTTCACAAAGTACTGCCCTCATTCTGTCCCACCATCACTAGTCCTCCATTTCTGACATTGCTAATTTTACACTACAGATGTCAATTTTACAAAGTGACACTAGGAAATTTTGTGAAGCAGTAAAATTTTATACCTGTCACACTGTATTCAAATGTTATCCAAGTGTGAAAGAACTGAAGACTTTGCTACACTTCAGGGCCCCAGAATGTCATGCTATATTTGATACATAGTTTGCCAGTTGGACAAAAACAACATTCAGGCTCACTAAGGAACATTTGTCTTTTTTTACATTGTTTGGTCTGTACCATTTACTGTGTCTGCTTGTACACCTTAATCTGGTTGTTTGCATGTGAAGATGAAGGCTGTGAGGGCACATACAGACATTGGCTGGATAAGGAAAAACTGCAGGTAGGCTCAATGGGCGGTATTTAATTGATTATCATGCCCGATCTCCTGTCTAAAGTGACGGGAGATCGTAGGGAGCGATATTCAATTGTATGTAGGTTTTGCACTGATCGCGCCCATAAAGGTCGGGTTTAGTTGCATAAAGCAGCTAAACCAGACCAAGGTGCTGGGTGCGATCATTAAAAGTCCCGCTTTGGGCACCCAAATGGTTCATTTTTTGTGCAGTTTCTTGTTTGATTATATACAATTTATTGTTGCTCCTATAAACACTAGAACAACCATCTTTAAGATCAGTGGCAAGAGATGACTTCTTCAGAGGCCAGATCGGAACTACATATTGCCTGGTTGTCTGGTTGTCCTTACACGCTATACAAGGTGCACCACATCGTTCACAATACCTTCTGATTGACCGTGCAGCACAGCCAACCAGAAGATGTCGCATACAGAGCACAGGAGCGCACAATTCAACATGCACACTGGGGTAGATGTATTACTTGCCGATACGGGGTATAGCGGTATCTGCAGACGTTATGTACCGCAGATGTTGCATTCCTGCTTTGTGTGTTCAATGCCCTGGGAGATATGCTTTATCAGTGCTCCTATCTTTTAGACAGCGTGCCGATATGCTAGGTAATGTATTAACGGTCAATGACACTGACTGTTCTGACAAGTTTTATCCAAAGAAACAAATGTAAGTGCTATCCTGTTACATAAAACATACTAGTAAATTAATTTAACTGACCATATGTATTTTACCAATGATGGCGTTATAATACTGTTAACTCAGATAAATTACTTTTTTGTAATTAGAACCCACAGCTGTTGCCAAATGGCACAACTAATCACAAAGCTGCACTGAGAGGGCACAACGTCCGCTAAGAGACCGTTTAGCTGAAAATCAAAGAAATCTGTAGGTAGATGGCATCACCATTTTATATTAATTAACTAAACACTGGTAAAATACTTCCAAGCTTTTTTTTTTTTTTTTTTGCTAAAACAACATTCACATGTGGGTATACCCTTATTTTATGCAGCCAGAGGTATTATTTTTCTAATAAACATTGCAGAATAAATGTTCTTAGAAGACTAATTGGCTTACAAAAAATTATCGTGTCAAATTCTTGTTTCTATTTAACAAGTGTCAGGAAAGTTGATAAAATTCAAGGAAATCAACATATCAAGCTAAGTTATAATCATTGGACTGAAACCACTGTAGCATTAATGATACTCAAGATATATAGCAAAGCATGCCATGTTCAACTTTGTGCACCATATCCGTCATAACAAATATATTATTGTTATGTGGAGCTATTTGTGCTTCGTTGTTTGGAAAACTACTGTATGTGCACCAATCAGCTAAAACATTAAAACCACTGACAGGTGAAGTGAATAACATTGATTATCTCTTTACAATAGCACCTGTCGAGATACAGTCAGGTCCATAAATGTTGGGACATTGACACAATTCTCATATTTTGGGCTCTATACTCCACCACAATGGATTTGAAATGAAACAAACAAGATGTGCTTTAACTGCAGACTTTCCGCTTTAACTGAGGGTATTTACATCCAAATCAGGTGAACGGTGTAGGAATTACAACGGTTTCTATATGTGCCTCCCACTTTTTAAGGGACCAAAAGTAATGGGACAAACTAAACAATCCTAAATCAAACTTTCACTTTTTAATACTTTGTTGCAAATCCTTTGCATTCAATTACAGCCTGAAGTCTGGAAGGCATAGACATCACCAGACGCTGGGTTTCATCCCTGGTGATGCTCTGCCAGGCCTCTACTGCAAATGTCTTCAGTTCCTGCTTGTTCTTGGGGCATTTTCCCTTCAGTTTTGTCTTCATCAAGTGAAATGCATGCTCAATCAGATTCAGGTCAGGTGATTGACTTGGCCATTGCATAACATTCCACTTATTTGCCTTAAAAAAAACTCTTTGGTTGCATTCGCAGTATACTATGGGTCATTGTTCAGCTGCAATGTGAAGCGCCATCCAATGAGTTCTGAAGCATCTGACTGAATATGAGCAGATAATATAGCCCGAAACACTTCAGAATTCATCCTGCTGCTTTTGTCAGCAGTCACATTATCAATAAATACAAGGGAACCAGTTCCATTGGCAGCCCTACATGCCCACGCCATGACACTACCACCACCATGCTTCACTGATGAGGTGGTATGTTTTGGATCATGAGCAGTTCCTTTCCTTCTCCATACTCTTCTCTTCCCATCACTCTGGTACAAGTTGATCTTTGTCTCATCTGTCCATAGGATGTTGTTCCAGAACAGTAAAGGCTTTTTTAGATGTTTGGCAAACTCTAATCTGGTCTTCCTGTTTTTGTGGCTCACCAATGGTTTACATCTTGTGGTGAACCCTCTATATTCACTCTTGTGAAGTCTTTTCTTCATTGTTGACTTTGACACATATACACCTACCTCCTGGAGAGTGTTCTTGATCTGGGCAACTGTTGTGAAGGGGTTTTTCTTCACCAGGGAAATAATTCTTCTGTCATTCACCACAGTTGTTTTCCGTGGTCTTCCGGGTCTTTTGGTGTTGCTGAGCTCTCCGGTGCGTTCTTTCTTTTTAAGAATGTTCCAAACAGTTGATTTGGCCACACCTAATGTTTTTGCTATGTCTCTGATGGGTTTGTTTTGATTTTTCAGCCTAATGATGGCTTGCTTCACTGATAGTGGCAGCTCTTTTGATCTCATATTGAGAGTCGACAGCAACAGAATCCAAATGCAAATGTCACACCTGGAATCTACTCCAGACCTTTTACCTGCTTAATTGATGATGAAATAACGAGGGAATCGCCCACTCCTGTCCATGAAATAGCTTTTGAGTCGATTGTCCCATTACTTTTGGTCCCTTCAAAAGTGGGAGGCACATATAGAAACCGTTGTAATTCCTAAGCCATTCACCTGATTTGGATGTAAATACCCTCAAACTAAAGCGGAAAGTCTGCAGTTAAAGCACATCTTGTTTGTTTCATTTTAAATCCATTGTGGTGGTGTATAGAGCCCAAAATATGAGAATTGTGTTGATGTCCCAATATTTATGGACCTGACTGTATATTACGCAGCAAGTGAGCACTGATGGGCCCTACACACTGGCCAATAACAGTGATCGATATAAACATTCTTGTTCATTAATGAATGAGAACTCGTTCATATCGGTCAGTGTGTAGGCACCAACTATGAACGATGCGCGGCCCCGCGCGCATTCATCGCTAGTGCCGGGTCGCTTATGCATGCAGGCCAATATTGTCAATCTCTTCCATATTAGCATGCACGCATATGGAGCCGTGTGATGGGGGGAGTGAAGAGACTTCACTTCCCCGTCACCTCCCCTCGCCGCCGGGTCGCCTGTCTGCCGCATCAGCCGTCGGGCAGCTCGGCGGCGTGTCGCCTAATGTGTAGGGCCCATAAGTTCTTAACGTTAATGTGTTAGAAGCAGGTAAAATAGGCAAGTGAAAGGATCTGAGTGGCAAGGGACAAATTGTTATGGCTAGATGACTGGGTCAGAGCATCTCCAAACGGCAGGTCTTGATGAGTGTTCCCAGTATGCAGTGGTTAGTACGTACACAAAGTGGTCCAAAGAAGAGCAACCAATGAGCCAACAACAGGATCACTGTCATCCATGGCTCATTAGTGCATGTGGGGAAAGACAACTAGTCAGTCTGGGCCAATCACACAGAAGTGTTACTGTAGCACAAATTGCTGAAAAAGTTAATGCTGTCTATGATACAAATATATGGGTGGGAGGGAAAGTACCTTTGACTGCACACTTTAATTCCAAACATAATAAGAGGTGCTATAATAATGAGACTTGTAATTCCACACAGAAAAAAAGAAAATGCAGATGCACACTCTATAGTACTAAGCACTGCTAATCAGAATACTTATGACAAACGCTGCAATCTAATATAGAGCAAAGGTGCTCAGCATAATATTTGGCCAAAAATATATGGGCCCACCAACCACGACCAGGTGACCTTATCTGTTTAGTCCCTAACACGAAGGCTCAAGTCCGGGGCACGGGATCCCCTAGGTCAACCAGGCCAACCACCCCAAGACATCACACTAGTGAGAGGTTAAAGTGTTAGTAAGTGTTACATAAATACGAAGCAGACACTATGTGCTAGGAGTGTTACATTAGGGAAGATGTATTAAGCCTGGAGAAGTGATAAAGCAGTTATACGTGCAAGGTGATAACGCACCAGCCAATCAGCTCCAATATGTAAACTGACAGGTAGAAGCTGACTGGTTGGTGCATTATCACCTTCCACTTATCACTGCTATATCACTTCTCCAGGCTTAATACATCTGCCCCATTGTTACATAAGTGACAAGCAATAATTAGAACATTAAAAGGTGTTACGTACAGATGTGTCCTCTTACATCTTTGCTCCGTGTACTACAAGTCACGTTACACATAATGTATGAGTGCCCCATGACTCGGTAGCGCCAAGCGTCTTTTTTACAGCTAATTTTTCAGTGTCTTAAGCCGGGTACACACTAGGCCATTTCAGCCTGAAAAATAAATGATAACGAGTCGACATAAATGTCATTATTGCTTATTTTTAGGCTTATATCGTCCAGTGTGTATGCGGGTATTATTGGTGAACGATGCAGCTCAATTCGTCAATGTCGGGCTGAGCCGCATATCTGGGAATGCCGGCGGTGATGTCACTGATAGTTATCGTTAAACGATCACGTTCAGTGTGTACGCGCTATATCGTTCAACAATATAGTCGTTCATCACCGGCATTTCAGCATCGCCTAGTGTGTACCTGGCTTTAGCCACAAAGTAATGCAATAGGATGCATGAGCAGCTTCTGCTGATTAAAAGTATATGCAGCATGCCTATATTTTGTGTGTGACTACAACTGTATTTGCATACAAAGTGCTATGCTACAGTGTTTTCCTGGAAAACACTAACGTGGCATTTCGGATGCAGATACAGCCGCCATTACACACAGAATATAGTGAGAAGCAATAATTTCAATGGAAACACCCCCCCCCCCCCCCCACAAAAAAGACCATCGGTGTTACAGAGTCCCACTACAGCAAGGAGCGACTTGAAGGGCTATTTAGCATGACTGCAGCAAGGATGTAAGAGGACACATCTGTAGGTGGGAAAATTAGGTGCTAAAAACTAGTGCTAGATTAAGTAATACAATGTAATACCCTAAAGCAGCAAGGCCACACCAATCCAGGGTGCCTCACCCATCCCTAAAACTGACAAATTGTATAAATTTATTTGGGACTTACCATTATAGTGCTTTTCCCAATATGCAGTCTGTAAATGACAGAGATCCATGCTAATTAAAAACACCCTTGGGTAGGTGGGAGGGATGCCAATCCAAGCTGAAGGACTCTCTGTCTTCAAGTGTACACATGTACACAATATAGAATATAGGGGGTGGAACCTTGGAATGCACACCCTAATTCCAAACATAATAAGAGGTGCTATCATGCTGAGACTTGTAGCTCCACACAGAAAAAAAGAAAATACTAGAAAGAAGTCGGAACACAGTGTGTATACAGATTGCGACGCATGGGACAGCATAGCCGCAGACTGGTCAGAGTGCCTATGATGACCCCTATCCACCATTGAAAGTGCCTACAATGGGCACGTGAGTGTCAGAACTGGACCATGGAGCAATGGAAGAAGGTCACCTGTGCTGATGAATCCCGTTTTCTTTTACATCATGTAGACAGATGGGTCTTACCTGGGGAAGAAGGCAAGTCAGCAGAGGCAGTGTGATGCTTTGGCTAATATTCTGCTGGGAAACCTTGGGTCCTGGCATTCATGTAGATGAAACATTGACATGTACCACCTACAGGTACATGAACATTATTGCAGACCAAGTACACCCCTTCATGGCAACAGTATTCCTTGATGCAGTATGACAGTGGCCTCTTCCAGTAAGACAAAGCACCCTGTCACACTGCAAAAATTGTCCAGGACTGGTTTGAGGAACATGCCAAAGAGACAGATATCGGACTTATATGTGCATGCACCAAAAACTTATTTATTTAAACGTGATGCAGTTCATTTGCCAGCTGTCGGGATCCCGGCGGTCAGGATACCATCACCGGAATCCCGACAACTGGCAATGCAGATAGCCAGAATTCCGGCGCTCAGGGTCTATTCCACGACACCCATAGAGTGGGAATAGAATCTGTGGCGAGTGCAGCGATCCCACAAGGGGACTCTTTGCACTCGCCCCGCTGCCACCATACTGACGGCCAGAATGCCGTTGTCTGTGTACCGACGGCCGTCACCCCGACTGCTGGGAAATCATACTGAACTCTTAAACTATACAAAATATCATTTTTCTTTCAGTTTTTGCAGGACATAACAGTCCTGCAAGAAAAGCAAACAGCAGCAGGGGGTGAAATCACCCATGACTTACTGCTGGTTGGGAGAGAGCAGGGTGAGGTGGGGGAGAGAGCAGTGTGAGACGGGAGGTTGCCGCACCAACCAAGGGGCTGACTGAGTCTGGCAGCTGCTGGAAGATTATACTTCTCTGCGACCGTGTCAGGAAAGTCCAGTTTGTGACCACACCAGGCAAGTGGTAAAGTGCTATGGGAGTATAAATGCCCCACATAATAAGCTGCAGCCATTTGTCAGTTACATAGACAAGTGACCTTACTTAAGCACCCTCTATAATTGTAGCTCCTATGGGTGCTCTAGGGGCTACAAATGTCATTAGCTCCTTTATAGCACTTTTAGGCAGAAATGTCTGAAAGTCCCGACTTTTACCCAGCATGCAGGTCCCTGCCTGACCCCCCTTTCACACAGACAAGCAAATTACCGAGTTAAGAATTTCCACCAGGTAATTTGCAGATCAACACGGGTATTTTGTCTGTGTGAAAGGGTCAACCTGAGTTGAAATTCCAGGGTCGAAGTCCTGGGACTTTCAACCCGGGATGACCCTTTCACACAGAAAAAGGACCCGTGTTAATTGTCAAATTAACGGGTGGAGCTTCTTCATCCGGTAATTTCACATTCTGTGTGAAAGGGATATTAGAGAACATGTGAAATTACCTAGCAGTGCATAGTGGTCCCACCAAGTGATATTTAAGAAATGGAAAAGCATAAACAAAAATACACCACTATAGATATGAATTATGTGCCTATACACTATTATAGAAAGATTCTCGGTTGAAAATTCTACAAAGTTATTTTTTTATTTTTTATTAATAAAATATTACACAAAACACTATTTTACATCACATACTTCACACTACACTGGTACCCAGTACACACACACAGCATTTTACCCCAAAGAGGCTAATGACATAATAACATGGAAATAATGTTAATAATTATAAATGTACACTACTTGCTCTGGATTCTTTGTTGCTACAATACTTGTTGCTATTTCTAGGTAGTTTTCATCTATTTACTATGCACTTTTACACAATAGTACCTTGCTGCTGCTTTTTAATGAGTGACTCAGACAATTTACAGGGATTCTGTTAAGCACTGAAGTGTCTTCTGGAGTGCTGCTATTTATCAGCACTGAACGGACACCGGAGCCGCCACTGTGCCACAGGGCACATAAAAAGTCAACTGTATATTTAGGTTGGCAGATCTGTAATTCACAATTCGTGTTCCTCCTAGCAAGCCTATGCTCGTAAAATAATTCTAAAGATTTTCGGTGCCTCTTGGACTATTTAATGTTTCAGTTTTTAAACCCTAACAACGTTGATAGGTAATAAAATGTTTACAGACTTCCCTTCACTGAAAGCATAGGCAGTATATACTAGCTAAACACCAATTAGCTGAAAGGGAGGGAAAACATTAGCCAGATCCCACAGTATTCTAGATTTACATGGGACTGCACCAGTTTCCAGTGACCATAGACTTGGCCTGGCCATTTGGAAACACAGCCACATGTGTCAGGAACAGAGCCGCCTGCGTTTGGTTATATTAGGATATGGGTTTTTTCAGGAAAAAAAAAAAAAACTAAGGCAGATTTTGAAAAGTACCTAAACAATGATTTTATTCCTTTCACTGAGTACTTTCCACAGGCAGCAGACTGTAGCTGTAGACTCATCTTCAGTGCATACGCGCACGCAGGGGGGGTTTCTGAGTACCTAGAAACCCCCCCTGGCCGCCGATCCATCAGCGCTGCCGTCCGTTTTTTTTGTTTTTTTTGAGGAGAAGCTTATATGCAGCAGCTCCCTCCTCCTTACACTGTCCGAGTGACAGTGAGAATGAGAACCTGGCTGCTGGCTGCCTGTAGGGGGAGCTGCAGCGGAAGCGCGCAGCTCCTCTCAGGCAGTTCAAGGGGCAATGAGACATCACAGAGCTGCTAGCTGAGGCAGTGGCTGCTGTCTACGGCTCCCATTGTGGTAGCGTCTAGATTCTCTTCGCGCTAAGGACCTTTCCCATAACCCCCTGGGTCCATGTCACAATCTATTTGGAATAGTAAAGTGTGGCGAGCGAAGCGGAGCGAGACACCGAGCCCGATGCGTGGCGAGCGAAGCGAGTCCGCGAGGGTCCAAAGCTGCATAAAGAAATAAATTTGCCCCAAACGATTGGAGAACGAAGGAGACATTTAGATGCTGTAAGGGCGGAAGTGCTCTCCTGCCCTCTCGTTTTGTCACGTCCAGGTCCTTAGCACGAAGGCAACATAGACACAACCCTCCCATTGTGTGAGTGTATGTGACTGCAGAAGCAAGGTGCGTCTCTCACATACTATATGTGTGTGGGGGCGAGGGGGATTTTATAATAAATTTTTACCAATTACTGCAGTAGTTTGTGAGTAGCCGTGTGTATAAGGTGAGGAGGGGGTTCTGCATACTGTTAATGGGTGTGTGTATTGCTATGTAAATGTATAGTGTGTGTGTAACTATATATATTTATGCAGTGTGTGTGTAACTATATATATTCATGCAGTGTGTGTAACTATGTATGTACAGTATGCTGTGTGCATGTATAATGTGTATATATATATATATATATATATATATATGCTGTGTGCATGTATAGTGTGTATGTATGTATGTATGTATATATGCTGTGTGCATGTATAGTGTGTGTAACTGTATGCTGTGTGCATGTGTTCTGTGTGCATATGTACTGTGTGTGTATGTATGGTGTGTGTGTATATGTATATATGCTGTATGCATGTATACTGTGTGTATGTATATATGCTGTATGCATGTATACTGTGTGTATGTATATATGCCGTGTGCATGTATACTGTGTGTATGCTGTGTGCATATGTGTGCATGTATACTGTATGTATGCTGTGTGCATATATATATATATATATATATATATATATACACACACACACACACACACACACGCTGTGTGTATGTACAGTGAGTGTGTGTATGCTGTGTGCATGCATACTATGTATGTATGTTTGCATGTATACTGTGTTAGTATGTATGTACTGTATGTATACTGTGTGCACTTATACTGTATGTGTATGTATGATGTGTGCACGTATACTGTGTGTGTATTGATAAAGTCAGTTATTACCTATAAACATTAAGCTATATTCTATTTTGGACTAAGTACGCTATTGGCACACTGAGTACCGTAAGGGTACGCACTTAGCGTAGCAGACGCTAGGCCGTGGGCGCGACGCACGAGCGACTCGTACGCTCACGGAATGTTACACAGTAACCCTTAGTAACGACACACCGTAAGGGTATGCTTACACTTTAAACCTTGGCAATGAAATACTATAACGATGTAATGCTTATTAACCTTGATAATATGAGAAGCTGTTTGTGCGATTGAGACTCTCAGAAAACCCTTTACAGTAACTAGTGAAAACACAAGACCTGGTTTGGATTTAAAAACCACTTAGGCTCTAACACCCTCGTGGATAATTATTTTAGAGTAAAAAGGGGAAAAACAGTACAGCTTATACACTACAAAACTAACATCAAAATCTAAACAGAATAACAAGGAATAATAAGAACAATAGCGAACGATCGCACACACAAGCAAACTGAAATAGTACACAATGAGAACAAATGGCAAACACAGAGGATAACAAAATGGCTACAGAGAACTTACACACGTGGGGATGATTCGCAAGCGCGTCCTGAATCCAGCCCTCAGCCTTCAATGTGAAAACCTTGCAGAGAGAGTGAGTGACTGGACAGGCAATGGTGGTCTTTATATACACAACATACAGTAACAATACAATGGTCCCTATAATCTCATTGTTCATTGGACACAGAAATGTGTCTCCGCATTATAACAAAAGGTCATAGGTGGGTTCGAACAGGTGGGCTGTGCCTTTCTCCAACTGCTCAGGTGGGAGGTATCCTCAGGATTCCCGCCGCATGGGTAATGAACAGCAAATACAGTAAATATCTATAAACTACTTTTGTACATAACTATGCGCAGGAGCGAGCAATCTCTTCCTAACCAACACTGAAATGTTACTATTAAAATACTCTACAGCTGGATACTAGACACCACCGTTCAACCTTTATCTGACCCTTCCTATCATGCAAAGAGGAATCTCTCTGTCCAAGAACCGTTTAAACTAAACATACTTGCTGACATTGTTAAGGGGAATATTATCTATAAAACACACTATATGGGTTAAATATGTTATGATCGAGTCGCACGCTAGACGCTTACAAACTCTACCGTAAATGCGCATACACCGCGCGTGATTGCCGGAGCGATCTTACGCAAATTGCGGATATGTGCACGCACGGCAGAGCGTGTGCACGTGCAGTGGGCATGTGCATGAGGGCAGTGGCGGAACTAGCAAGCGGTGGGCCTAGGTGCGACAAAATGCTTTGGGCCCCCACCCCCCCATCCCATCCAAGTCCACCCCCTCACCCCTTGAGAGGATCTGGTGAGGGGGACCTGCTCAGGGCCAGAGAAATGGATACCTAGCAACAGTGCCGTAACTAGACATTTTAGCACTGTGTGCAAGAAACGGCATCGGAGCCCCACCCCTGCATGCAAAACAGGGGCAGTGCGCGCCGTAGGCGCGCTCAAAAATACGTAGTGGCGTGGCTTCGCGGGGAAGGGGTGTGGCCACAAAATAATACCAATTCCTAAAACGGTGCACAGTAGTCTCCATTCTTCAAATTACGCCGCACAGTAGCACCACTACACCAGGTAGAGACCCTTTTACACCTTACAGCGAACAGATTCCTCTTTTTAAACATTACGGCAGACAGCGTCCCCCTTTTTATACATTACGGCAGACAGCGTCCCCTTTTTACACATAACGGCAGACAGCGTGCCCTTGTTACACATAGCGGCAGACAGCGTGCACTTTTTACACATTACGGCAGACAGCGTACACTTTTTACACATAACGGAAGACAGCGTGCCCTTGTTAAACATAGCGGCAGACAGCGTACACTTTGTACACATAACGGCAGACAGCGTCCCCCTTTTTACACATTACGGCAGACAGCGTCCCCTTTTTACACATTACGGCAGACAGCGTACACTTTTTACACATAGCGGCAGACAACGTACACTTTTTACACATAGCGGCAGACAGCGTGCCCTTGTTACACATTACGGCAGACAGCGTGCCCTTGTTACACATTACGGCAGACAGCGTGCCCTTGTTACACATTACGGCAGGCAGATTCCCCCTTTTTACACGTTGCGGCAGGCAGTCCCCCGTTTTTACACATTGCGGCAGGCAGATTCCCCATTTTTACACATTACGGCAGGCAGATTCTCCCTTTTTACACATTGCGGCAGGCAGATTCCCCCTTTTTACACATTGCGGCAGGCAGTCCCCCCTTTTTACACATTGCGGCAGGCAGTCCCCCATTTTTACACAAAGCGGCAGGCAGTCCCCCATTTTTACACATAGCGGCAGGCAGTCCACCCTTTTTACACATTGCGGTAGGCAGTCCCCCATTTTTACACATTACGGCAGGCAGATTCTCCCTTTTTACACATTTTACACAGATTCTCCCTTTTTACACATAGCGGCAGGCAGATTCCCCATTTTTACACATTGCGGCAGGCAGTCCCCCCTTTTTACACATTGCGGCAGGCAGTCCCCCCTTTTTACACATTGCGGCAGGCAGTCCCAAGAAAGAAAGAAAGAAAGAAAGAAAGAAAGAAAGAAAGAAAGAAAGAAAGAAAGTAGAATCATACTTACCCTCTCCGCTGGCTCAGGCTCCTCGTGCAGCTTGACGATTCCCGGGCAGGAGACGAGGTGGAGGAGGGAGCCGCAGCAGCGCTGTGTCATTGGTGGAGGCGCTGCTGCTGCTGCCCCCCTGCTTCACTATAGGCTGTTCTCGGAAGACAGCCTATAGTGAAGCAGAGGGGCAGCAGCAGCAGCGCCTCCACCAGTAACAAAGCGCTGCTGCGGCTCCCTCCTTCACCTCCGTCCTCCTCCTTCCCCCGTCCGTGCCGCTGCTCTTCTCCTCTGTGGGCAGCTGTGCGCTGCGGGCAGCGGTTGCCCGCAGCGCACAACGGCATGTAATGAGTCAGTTTGACTCATTACATGCTTGGGCCCCTGGACAGAGGCGGGCCCCAGTGCAACGCACTGCTTGCCCTGCCGGTAGTTCCGCCTCTGCATGAGGGGTTAGTACAAGGCATATGTATCAGGATATTTTTCGACTTTGACAGTATGTATGATGTGTGTGCATGTAAACTGTGTGTACGTATGTATGCTGTGTTTGTAAGTATGCTACTATTCAGTGTGTGTGTGCATATGTCTATGTACAGAGGTTCTGTGTGTGTGTGTGTGTGTGTGTATATATGTATATATATATATATATATATATATATATATACACACACACACACACACACACACACACACCTTGTGCAGTGTGCTGGCTACTCAATTACGAACACACAACGTACGGAAACCCCCCCATGAAAATCCTGCGTTTGCCACTGCAGTGAATCACTAGTGTGCTCTTCAGATGAATAAAACTATTTCCACAAGAAACCGTAATTAAATCTGGGATTGCTACAAAGTCAAAAGAGCTAAAAAAAATTGAAATTAAATGAATGGTATCAGTTCTGAAAAACACTCATTACTGAGACCAGACTATGTTTAACTGCAGAGTAATATTATTGATCCTGATGTCTCTAAAGTGCTGATAAACCACATCACTTGGCCTTGTAAAGTCAGGGTAGCTTCCTTTATCTCCTTAGCCGTGCAGCAATATAGATTAGGAGTTTTCCAATTTAAAAAGGATTACAATTTATTAAAAATACTATATTTAAAAAGCCCAATGGATAAGTGAAAAAACAACATTTTGAGTCTTTATTTTTCCTTTTCTCATATTTACTATTATTCAGCAGTTTTCCGCATAGCAACATATTAACATAATAAAAATAAGGATCCAAAGGGGAATTTCAATATTTTGTGCTGTCCGCAGCTGCCGTCTGCACTGATGGAAGCAATTCAACCGCCTGTGCCGATGGGCATGAGTGCTGCTGGCGCCCATTATTACTGCTTGCACCCTCGAGGTGATGAACAGAACTCTGTGAATAACGCAGTGCACCAGTGCTTTGCATGGGTTTAGTTGTTTTAGGCATCTAAACATGGTGCATTTGAGAATGACATGCACAGGCCCTGTGGGCGCCCAGCATCTGACACACGCTGACACAAACAACTGAATATCGCCCCATTACTTCAGAAAGGAGATTAGGGGTGTGAGAGGACACGAAAAACAGTTGAATTCCGAGCAAGAGTCATCTTATATCACTCTTTTGATAGTCACATGTAATGCAGAAATTTATACCCTTGTACTGTGGTATGGATACAACACATACTGTACATGAGAGCTGTTTGTTTTGAGTTTTAATATAAATTACAAGAATTTCCATAGTGTTCAATAGGTGTAACTGATTTCTCACAGCAAACACATGATTACATTCTGTGCTGAAAAAGTCAACCTTGTTGGTGCTCTAAAGGTGCATACACACTGAGCAATTTTTACCTGGCCCAGCGATGTTCACGGGGGTATAAACCACTTTCCACAGTAGGAGTCTGTGGAAAGTGGTTTGCTCGGCTGTTCAAACAGCCCGACGGACGGTGGCGGCTGGTGATGATGCGGGAGCGTGCATCAGTGCTGGCCATTCACACTGGCCGAGTTTGAGCTCAAAGTAGCTTAAAATGACAAAAGTGAGGTACTTTGAGCTCAAAATTGGCTAGTGTGTATGGGCCCTTAGAAAACTCTCAGATCGTAAGACCTCCAATTTCCCAACCGTCATTTTGCTCAGGTAAATATCAGATCATTATGTTTTTTTGAACACTGTAGTATCCAGCCTACCCATAGCATTATTGATATCCATTCTAAATATATCTTCAGTGCATACAGTATTTCTACAAAGCACATGAACCATGAGCGGTGCACAGTGGTGAATGCTGTATTCATGATCTGTGAATCATTTTTACAGTATCCCATGTACTTTAAAGGTCCATTAAGCCTACACACTGATGCTCGGGTCAGTTAGTGCTGCCAGGTGAACAGAATATTTTGAAAATACTTGTGAACCTGAGCCCGGTATATATGAATTAGACTTAGAAACGGCTGACAAGATGTATGTGCAGACTTCCCAGCCAACCTTTGACAAATGTTCCAAACATATCTATTTTCATAAGGCATAAAAACAAATACCACAATTATTTGGTATCATCTTCTCTCTCTTATAAAATAAAGTTATAAGTACTTAATTTGTAAAATGACTGAAACACTATGTTCAAGGGCGTAGTTACCATAGGTGCAAGAAGTGCAGCTGCTATGGGGCCCAGAGCTGAGAGGGCCTACCTTCCCTGTCACAGTTACATGTGTTATATACATCTTTCACCATTGAGTGGTCCATAGGGGTCCTTCTTAACGTTTGCCTTGGGGCTTGCAATATATTTAGGTATGTCCCTGGACTTGCTCACTGTAATGTGGTTCTAAAATTTTACATAATATGAACTGGGGCACTGTAATGTGGCACAATAAGAAGTGGAGGCACTATAGTGTGGCATAATATGAATTGGGGACAATTATGTGATATGTGATAATATGAACTGGGAAACTGTATGTAATAATGATAATTGGGGGTACTGTGTAGCATCCTGTGTACTGACAGCCATGTAATGTGACATAATGTGAACTATGGCACTACTATGGTTCATAAAATAAACTAGGGCACTGCTATGGGGCTTAACATTAACTAAGGCACTACTATGGTTCAGAAATTAACTAGGTACTATTAATAGGCATAAAATTAACAAATGAAGCGGAGTAGTGTCTTTCTAGAAGCTTTGGGACAAGTGCCCCTTCAAACTGTTGATATGGGGTCCAAAATGTTCTGGCTACGCCCTTGACTGTGTTCTATCAATAGTGGAACTCAGTAACACAAGGAAATATCCATAGTAAAAAAATGTTAGTTTGTTCTAGAGAAAAATGTGTTGATTTTGGATGGACAGCATCATTTCTTTGCTCATTCTGTGATTGCATCACAACAAGCAGCAGCTGTTCCCAGTCTCTTTCAGAATACAAAGACGTGGTCCTGTTCTCTTCGCTCAAAAGACAGCAATTAAGTTCTTATTCCTGTTGGGTTTCCGGCTCTCAACGACGTGTTGGATCGCTGAAATGAATCTCACCCATTCAAACGGCAGAAGATGAGCTTGCACCGGTGGCTATGGAGAGATGTCAATTCCTCCATTTATGTTCTTCATTTAAACATATTGATTGATTGACTGAATAATTTCCAACCTTGTCAGCTCTGTCATATCCAGCAGCACACTGCATGTCATCGTTCTCCGACTGACATAAATTAATAGTTTATAGGAGAAGTCTCATTTCCACTCTAATTATTCATGCTGATGCTAATTAACCTGTTTATTGGTGCACTGTGTACTTATTGACTACATTAAAAGCTGCAAATTATACTGAATGTATTTTATATGCTATCAGGAACCTACCAAAGACACTTTAATATGACGGGCATGTTATGTTATGTCAGTGAGACACATTTACAAAACGCAATATTTTTTTTACTGGTGTGTCTAGATGGTCTACCAAATGCGCATTGAGTTGTATGCCATCCCAATTCTTTATGGAGACAGCTCATAACCTAGAAGTGCAGCCAAATCTGAAGACGCACATTTCATCCACTTACTACTTAATTACAACGCCTTTCTACAATGCAATGTTTCTCAAATAGAAATAAAATACCCACTAAAGCGACATCATTGTTCTAAGGAATGCATATACAGAGAGAGGCTCTACAAAATGTTCTACAGAGCACATTTATCACCATACAGATGCTGCATAATGGGCAAGGCTGCCGTGACTTGCAGGAGGCATGGCCATAGGATGGGTGTGTCTATGCCCCTATTAAGTATGTATATCTGGTGTGCATCAGGGAATGTGGTCATTGCAACACTGGGAGGTGGGAGCTTGGGACTTATTTGGTCATTCCCTAATACAACTAATCACACTCAAAGTTAATAGTGGCATAGTTGCCAGTTCAGCTTATAACAATCGGAATTGGGCTTTTTTTTTTTTTTTTAAGTACTTTATTCTTTTGGGTATCCGGTCTCTAGGTCTACCACTATTGGTAGGTACATGTCGACATAGAGCCCCTGTCGACCTAGAAACCATGTTGACCTACTTACTGTTGACCAATTGTGGTCGACCTAGACACTGTCGACCTACGTGTGGTCGACCTTGCATACCACATGGTTGCTTGTTGCTTGTTTTTGGGCTTATTTTTTTATATTTGATTTTTTCATAAGTACCACTGGTACCAGTCATCAGAGGTAGTCATTCATCCATTCTTTCATTCACCACAGATTCTCACAAAGACATAGGTGAGAAGCTGTGGATGAATAGATGAATTTGGGGGTTTTAAATTGTGTCAAATGGCTGCATTTTTCTAAATCAGTGAAAAAAATTATCGAAAGCAAGTGCTTTTCTGCAAACTAAGGAGATTATTCAGAGTTTGCAGATTTTGATATTGTAGCAAAATCTGCCAACACCAAAATCGCCCACTGGGGGCAGCCCAGCATGGGGCAAGACCACCCAGCATGTGTGGTGCTGCCCCGCGATGCGATCACAATTCAAATAGAGACTGATCCCTGCCTATGCAGCATAGCTGCATAAGCAGGGGCACCGCCGCCATGTTTCCAATCGCAGGAAACGCAGGAGACATCATTGGCCAGCCATGACATCCTTCCAGGATGCAATCACATCATGATAGCATGCGCAGATGGCTGAAAATCAGTTGTTTGTGATTATTTTCGTCCGTCTGTGTCAGGGTCTGAATAAGGCCCATAATGGCTACCACCGACTGGAGGGGATGTAGTTAACCCGGCTGTCGGGATCCCGGCGTTCAGGATCCTGACGCCGAAATCCTGACAGTCGGGAATGCCGACAGCGCTCACCGCGGGTTTTCCCATTCATGGATGTCCACAACACCCATAGAGTGGGTATAAAACCTGTGATGAGCACAGCGAGCCACCATGCTATGGCAAGCGCACTCTTTGCGCTTGACCCGCTGCCGGTATTTTGGCGCCCGTGATGCCTCTGTTGGTATATTGACAGCCGGCAACCCGTCCGCTGGGATATTATTACCATCCCGACTGAAGAACCAGATAGCAGAAGAAAGTGAAAGCTATCCACTTGACTTCAAGTTCCAGAACGTGTCTTCAGTCCATCCAGCAGCACCTGAATTACACAGAGTAGTAGCCAGACATAGCACTAATAATTATATGTATTTTAATTAGAAAAACTAAAAGCTTAAGTTGGGCTTTATTGGCGGCTTTTTAAGAATGGTTTGGGCTTGTTTTGGGCTTATTTTTTAGTCATCAGTTGCTTGTTTTTCATTTCATAGTTGGCAACACTGAATAGTGGTTATGCTCTATTTGCTAGTTATGAAATTGGAGCTGTCCTGCAATGAAAAAAACCCTTAAAACTGTTGTGTTATATTCAGTATTAAAGTCACATGGGTTGCACTTAACATGCTCAAAGCACTGGCTTCTGTCAGCAAACACATTTACATTTGAGTTCACCATATTATTTGTTAAACAGAAAGCGCATTAGTAAAGCATCGTTCATCGCTGGTGCCTCCACACTGCACGATATGAACGTTATCTCGTTCATTAATGAACGAGATCGTTCATATCGTGCAGTGATATCGGCATGTGTGTAGGGCCCATTAGAAATGTCATATTAAGAACAATTTTTCAGTATATGCTGACATTGCCAATATTCTCTTCTGGTGACCGTCTCTAAATTAAGAGGTTGTTTTTACCTAGTCCCCATCTGTCATTTGCTACCCACCCTGTGAACTGCCCTGGTTTCCCACTCTGCTGTCAGGGAACAGAGCGGCTGTGAGGAGTATTACTGGAAGGTTATTTTCTAGAAAAACTGATGCCTTACATTCTGTTAGGGGAGAGAAAAGTGAATCTCCAGTGGTTCAGATATTTCAGAATCAATAAGAAAGGAAATGAATGGCATTTAGACAGAAATAAAATGCCAAGGATTGAAAGGAAAGATAAGTGAGAGACAGAGAACATTGTGGAGAGATGGAGTAATAAAGAGAAAAAAAGGGCAAGTTAAATAAATGGGAAAGAGATGGCTAATAAATGGACATTCGACAAAGACATCATGGTGGGAAAAAGGAAAGAATGTAGAATTCCGATGCTGGTAGGTCTAAATGTAGGAATTTTGCAGGATCTTTTGAGGTATTAGGGTAGATGTACTGTACATGCATTGATGACTCACAACATTTAGTCACACTGGTTACAAGGAATGGAAGACCGATTACTAAACTCATAATTAGTGATGAGTGGTCAAATGCACTTATTTTGTCAACCTCTGTATGTCCCTGTTCTAAGCTCTCTTTTCTCCACTGTACCCTGTTGCTTCTTACAGATCAACGGCAATAATTATTTCATTTATAAATGTAGATCTCATGGGGACAGCGTTCAATACATCTTGTGCCAGAAATACAGGCATACAACTTTGGGCCTAATTCAGATTGAATCGCTACAGCGGCAGCTATTGCGGTCTGAAGTCCTTTGGGGAGTGCGCTCGCATGCCCCCCATCCCTCCTAAAAGCATCTCAGGTCTGCGATCGCCTCTGCTTGATTGACAGGCAGAAGCGATCACGGGGCGGTAAGGGGCGTGCTAATGACGTTAGAATGCAGTTGTAGGAGCGCGGTCCGGACTATGCAGGCGTGTTCGGGCTGTTGCGGGCGTGGGCTGTGGTGGCTGGGTGACGTCACGCGCACATGGGGTGCGGCGGGTAGCCGCCTGCCAACGCACCCGTGCAGGGGGGGAGGATTTAGACAGCCATAAAAGGCCAATCAATGTCATGCACTAAAATCCAGTAAGTGAAAAGAGTCCGATGAAAAGGCTGCAACCTGGAATACACTTTACCTGCAATGAACCGCATTAGATAGATGAGTACATCTTACGTGTAAAGGGTTGGCATTTGAATTTGAATAATCAATAGTTCAACACCAGGGTTGTCAAGGGCTAAATTTACTAAGTGGTGGTTTTGGTGTAATTTAGAAACCGGCATCAACTGAAGGCGGTTCTATGTCTAATTGCCAAGATTTACTAAGCAACAGTATCAGGGGGAATTCAATAGTTATCGTGCCCAATCTCCTGTCTAAAGTGACAGGAGATTGCAGGGGCTATATATAATTGATCCCTGTTATCTCGCTGATCGCATCCATTAATGTCGGGTTTACCCTGGTAAAGCACCTATACCCAACTAAACGAATGGGCGCTATCCCAACAAGTGCTGTTTGGCAAAAGTGCACAAACGGGTCACTTTCACACATTTCAGCTCACACCTCCGGGGTAACTAGTAGTTATATATTGTCCCTATTAGTAGATTATATTCAAATTGGAGCATGGCTGGCGTAGTGGTTAACATTACTGCCTCACAGACATGAGGTCATTAATTCAGTTCTTAAACTAGGCACACTCACTGTGGGGTTTTTACAATATGTTCTCCCTGTGTTTGCGTGGGTTTCCTCCTGGTAAACTGTTGGTTTCTGACAAAAAAATGACCCCTAGTGTATGTGTGTCCATGTGGAAAGGAATATAGATTGTAAGCTCCTCCGAGGCAGAGACCAAAGTGAATGACTGAAATATTTTCTGTAAAGTTCTGTGTAATGTGTGAGCTATATAAATAACTTTAAAAATAAAAGATGTTTGTATACATATAAACGTTATTCATTTATTTTTTTATTTGCGATGCCAATGGATGGAGGTAGTTCTCTTTTCTTCGTGCATATTCTGTAACTTGCATCATCAATTAGCATATATTTAATTTACTTGCTGTTATTTTGCAGAGTTTCAAAGACTACACATTCCTATCCATTTTTGATGATGCGGATGAGAAGTACACTGCTGACACAAGAGCTGCAGATATGCCCTGACACTTTCAATGGAAGAAAAGTGGACTGATTCTTACTACAAAGGTTTAGAATAATTTGCATTATAAAGCAGGACACATTCCCTTGATGTCCATAAAAAATAAAATTATGCTGATGCTTTTTTCTTTTTAGAACTATTTTTATGAAATACCCAGCTGTCAAGAAATGCGCATTCCTGAGCACTGAATTGCTGACAACAGAATACGCGAGCATGAATGGGTCTGATTGCCTGACTAGAGCAGTCACACAGTCTGTGGATTGCAGGCGGTGACAGGAACAGGAAGGTGGTAACATGTAATGGATGGTATGTGTACCCACTGACCCAGTATTTATGTAAAGCTGCACTACTTCACACTACAGGGTAAATGCTTCCGCTCGTGACAACATTTTCCTCATCATATTTGTCAATGCCTTTTAGCAGAAGCTGACCCCGAGCAACAGCTTAATGGTTCTAATTGCATTAACTCTTCTTGCCAACCTACACATGTGGAATACAGACTGACTTGTACATAAAGTTATTTAAAGTTTTTCTGGTAGAGTGGGCCTTCACTGATTTCGGTAATGGCAATCCAGCCATAGAATGAGCATTCTGAATCGTATTACAGATCCAGCGAGCAATAGTCTGCTTGGAAGCAGGCGTTACAATCTTGTTGGCAGCATACAGGATAAACAGAGCTTCCGTTTTCCTAAGTTGAGCCGTTCTGGCGACATAAATCTTCAAGGCCCTGACAACATCGAGGGATTTTGACTCCACGAAGGCGTCAGTAGCCACTGGTACCACAATAGGCTTGTTCATGTGGAACGATGAAACCACCTTCGGCAGAAATTGTTGACGAGTCCTCAACTCCGCTCTATCTTCATGGAAGATTAAATAAGGACTCTTGTGAGACAAAGCCGCTAACTCAGACACCCGCCTTGCGGATGCCAAGGCCAATAGCATGAACACTTTCCAAATGAGAAATTTCAACTCAACCTTCTGTAAAGGTTCAAACCAGTGTGATTGAAGAAAATGCAACACCCCGTTAAGATCCCATGGTGCCACTGGGGGCACAAATGGAGGCTGGATGTGCAAAACTCCTTTCACGAAAGTCTGAACTTCTGGAAAGGAGGCCAATTGTTTTTGAAAGAAAACCGATAAGGCCGAAATTTGTACTTTAATCGAGCCTAACTTTAGGCCCGCATCCACGCCTGCTTGCAGGAAATGGAGAAAACACCCTAGCTGAAATTCTTCTGTAGGAGCCTTCGTGGATTCACACCAAGACACATATTTCCTCCAAATACGGTGATAATGTTTAGACATTACTCCTTTTCTAGCCGGAAGAAGTGTGGGAATAACTTCACTGGGAATACCCTTCCGGGCTAGGATCCGGCGTTCAACAGCCAAGTCGTCAAACGTAGCCGCGGTAAGTCGTGGTACACACACGGCCCCTGCTGTAACAGATCCTCTCGTAGAGGAAGAGGCCAGGGATCTCTTATGAGTAATTCCTGAAGATCTGGATACCAAGCCCTCCATGGCCAGTCCGGAGCAATGAGGATCACCTGAACCTTTGTTCTTCTTATGATCTGTAGCACCTTTGGAATGAGTGGAAGCGGAGGAAACACGTACACTGACTGAAACACTCATGGTGTTACCAGCGCATCTACCGCTATTGCTTGAGGGTCCCTCGACCTGCAACAATATCTCTGAAGTTTCTTGTTGATGCGAGATGCCATCATGTCTATTTGAGGAATTCCCCAAAGACGTGTCACTTCTGTGAAGACCTCTTGATGAAGACCCCACTCTCCTGGATGGAGATCGTGTCTGCTGAGGAAGTCTGCTTCCCAGTTGTCCACTCCTGGAATGAAGACTGCTGACAGAGCGCTTGTATGTCTTTACGCCCAGCGGAGAACTTTTGTGGCCTCTGCCATTGCCGCCCTGCTCTTTGTTCCGCCCTGGCGGTTTATGTGCGCTACTGCTGTTATATTGTCCGATTGTATTAGGACGGGCAGGTTGCGAAGAAGACGTTCCGCTTGAAGAAGGCCGTTGTAAATGGTCCTTAACTCCAGAACGTTTATGTGTAGACAAACTTCCTGGCTTGACCATTTTCCCTGAAAGGTTTCCCCCTGTGTGACTGCTCCCCAGCCTCGGAGACTCGCATCCGTGGTTACTAGAATCCAGTCCTGGATCCCGAACCAGTGTCCCTCTAGGAGGTGAGAGCTGTGCAGCCACCACAGGAGTGAGATTCTGATCTTGGAGGATAGGATTATTTTCCGGTGCATGTGCAGATGGGATCCGGACCACTTGTCCAATAGGTCCAACTGAAACACTCTGGCATGGAATCTGCCAAACTGAATGGCCTTGTAGGCTGCCACCATCTTCCCCAGCAACCGAGTGCATTGATGAATTGATACTCTCGCTGGTGTCAGAATTTGTTTGACCAAAATTTCCAGAGCCTTCTCTTCTGGAAGAAAAACTCTCTGTAATTCCGTGTCCAGAATCATTCCCAAAAACAACAGCCGCTTCGTCGGATTCAACTGTGACTTCGGCAGGTCTAGGAGCCAACCATGTTGTTGCAGAACTGTCAGGGAGAGCGCAATGTCCTGCTCCAGCTTGTCTTTGGATCTCGCCTTTATCAGGAGATCGTCCAGGTAAGGGATAATCGTGACTCCTTGCCTGCGAAGGAGAACCATAATTTCCGCCATTACCTTGGTGAAAATCCTCGGAGCCGTGGACAGACCAAACGGCAGCATCTGAAATTGGTAATGACAATCCTGAGTAGCAAACCTCAGGTAAGCCTGATGCGGAGGATATATGGGGATGTGTAAGTAGGCATCCTTTATGTCGACCGACACCATGAAATCCCCTTCCTCGAGACTGGAGATCACTGCTCGGAGAGATTCCATCTTAAATTTGAATTTTCTTAGGTAAAGATTGAGGGACTTTAGGTTCAGAATTGGTCTAACCGAGCCGTCCGGCTTCAGGACCACAAACAGGCTTGAATAAAAGCCTTCTCCCTGTTGTGCCGGGGGAACCCTGACAATGACTTGATTCAGACACAACTTTTGTATTGCATCGCATACTACCTCCCTGTTCGGAAGAGAAGCTGGTAAGGCTGATTTGAAAAAACGTCGAGGGGGAACGTCTTGAAACTCCAGTTTGTACCCCTGGGACACTATTTGTAAAATCCACGGGTCTAGGGCCGAACAATCCCAGAATTGACTGAAGAGCTTGAGATGTGCCCCCACCGGTGCTGACTCCCACAGAGGAGCCCCAGCGTCATGTGGTGGATTTGGCAGAAGCCGGGGAGGACTTTTGCTCCTGAGATCCTGCCACGGCTGGAGAGCTTTTACCTTTTCCTCTATTAGCAAGGAAGGAATAACCTCGGCCTTTTTTGTATTTATTTGGCCGAAAGGACTGCATCTGCAAGTGGTGAGCTTTCTTTTGTTGTGGAGGAACATAAGGCAAAAATGCTGACTTATCTGCGGTAGCTGTAGATACCAACTCAGCGAGACCTTCACCAAACAATACACCACCTTTATATGGTAGAGACTCCATAGCTTTCTTAGAATCAGCATCAGCATTCCATTGATGAATCCACAATGCTCTCCTAGCTGAGACTGCCACGGCATTGGCCCTTGACCCCCCAAGAGGCCAATATCTCGCCGCTTCCTTTAGGTAGGCTGCAGCATCCCTGATATAACCCAGCATTAAAAGGATGGTATCCCTATCCAGGGTATCTATATCAGATGACAAGTTATCTGGCCACTTTTCGATAGCACTACTCACCCACGCAGATGCAATAGCTGGTCTGAGTAGTGTACCTGTGGTGACGTAAATGGATTTTAGTGTATTTTCCCGTCTACGATCCACAGGATCCTTAAGGGCTGCTGTGTCCGGAGACGGTAAAGCCACCTTTTTAGACAACCATGATAGCGCCTTGTCCACAATGGGAGGTGACTCCCACTGCTCTCTATCCCCAGAGGGGAGCGGATACGCCATTTGAATCCTTTTGGGAATCAGAAACTTTTTGTCAGGATTTTCACACATTTTTTCAAAAAGGGTATTCAGTTCATAAGAGGGAGTAAACGTTACCTAAGGTTTCTTTCCCTTATACATACAGACCCTAGTATCAGGAACAGCAGGGAGATATGCAACACGTCTTTTATTGCCACAATCATGTACTGAATGCTCTTTGCCAATTTTGGGTCTAATCTGCTATCACTATAGTCGACACTGGAGTCAGTGTCCGTGTCGATATCTGTGTCTGCTAACTGAGCAAACAAACGTTTATGTGACCCCGAGGGGGCCTGGACCTGTGATAACACATCCTCCACAGATTTTTTCCATACCTGGTTCTGAGACTCAGATTTATCTAATCTCTTATTAATAAGAGCCACATTAGCATTCAAAGCATTCAACACATTTACCCAGTTAGGAGTCGGCGGTGCCGACAGGGTCACTCCCACAGCCGTTTCTGCCCCCAACACAGTCTCCTCCTGGGAAGAGCACTCCGCCTCAGACATGCCGACACACCTGTACCGACACCCACAGACACACTGGGCCAAAAGGGGGGACAGACCCACAGTAAAGCCTGTCAGAGAAACACAGAGGGAGTTTGCCAGCTCACAACCCAGCGCCTGTCCCGGTTCTGAAACCTCAATATATAATGCCTCAGACCCTGCAGCGCTATATAATACTTACTTAAGCACCAAATTTGCTGTGCACCCCCCCCCCGTTTTGCGCCCTGCTACTTGTTATAGCAGTGGTGAGGTAGGACCAGCGTCTCTGCAGCTCTGTGGAGAGAAAATGGCGCTGATGAGATCTGTGAGGGCTAAGCCCCGCCCTCTTCATGGCGCGCTTCAGCACGCTATTTTTTTAACTAATAATGCTGGCGGGGGTAAGAATTTAGTGCCAAGGCACTCCAATTTCACTTTGCTAGCCTGAAAAGAGGATTTTTATGATGCCCAGGGCGTCCGTCCCCCCCCCCCCGCGCCCTGCACCCTGTAGTGCTGCTGTGTGTGGGAGCATGGCGCACAGCGCGATCGCTGTGCGGTACCTCAGAAGCGTCACTGAAGTCTTCTATCTTCTTCTACTTACCGGTCTTCTGACTTCTGGCTCTGCAAGGGGGGTGACGGCGGGCTCTGGGAGTGAACCCCTAGGCGTACCTAGTGTTCCAAACCCTCAGGAGCTAATGGTGTCCTGTAGCCAAGAAGCAGAGCATTTAAACGCACTGGAAGTAGGTCTGACTTCTCTCCCCTAAGTCCCACGATGCAGGGAGACTGTTGCCAGCAGTGCTCCCTGAACATAAAAAACTTAACATAAAGTCTTTTCCGAGAAACTCAGTAGAGCTCCTCAGTGTGCATCCAGTCTGCCTGGGCATGGATTCTAAACTGGAGTCTGGAGGAGAGGCATAGAGGGAGGAGCCAGTTCACACCCATTTCAAAGTCTTAAAGTGCCCATGTCTCCTGCGGATCCCATCTATACCCCATGGTTCTTATGGTGTCCCCAGCATCCTCTAGGACGTATGAGAAACCTTGTTGCCAATATACCAAGCTCTGGAGCTTGGCCCCGGTAGCTAAAGCCAACTGAAGATGGTATTAGCCGTTGTAGCCTGTAGCCTGCCTATTTCAAAAGTACTGGCAAAGGGATCTATAGGATCCTTCCCCGCTACTTGCCACTTGCGCTTGTGTGGCTAGAAGACCGCACATGCACAAAAGTGTCTCTGCATGCTTACAATAGTACATCCCTGTGGTACTTAATTTCTTTTTGCCATGAATTGAGGCGATAAAAAGTTTGAATTAGTAAATATGCCCCATAAAGTGAAAAGAAAAATAATATAGGTGCATTTGCATAGAGGTGTAACAGAGCTCCAACAATAGCCATAACCAGTAGGTATCAGGACAGCCGTGGTCTTAGAACCACAGAAGACAGAAAACTTTGCAAAAGACATCAATCAAATAATAAAAGGAAAACACAGAGGGATCCAAAAGCACCAAAGTTATCCACAGGACACTACAATCACAGTGAATGACCTTTCAGTATTGGCTGGAGCAGACAAATAGCCTGAAATTTTACTTATTAGATACTGGATTCCTGTATCCTATGCGGTGGTATGAATTGTAGCACTACAGGTGACCAGACCTTCTCATCAAGAGGTCTCTATACCTCGAAACATGTAGAAAGAATTATATTAGTGATGAATTCAACAAAACAATGTTTATTCATCCACTTAAGGACATAGATACACTTTCGTCAGGGGCGGATTGGGATGGAAAACCAGCCCAGGAAATTTATGGAAGCAACCCTAATGGAGGTGTGGTCTGCTGAGGGGGGGGTGCGGGATGCCTTCTTATAGGTCCTGATTGTATGCAAATGTGGCTTTCCTTGCGTCTTTGCTGGCGCTGTGTCTGAGACCGGGGGTAGATGGGGATCTAAAAGTGGCCCTGTACTATTGTGTAGAAGTGGCCCAAAATGGGCAGCACAAGAGGTACAATATAGCATACTGTACCATGTAGTCATGGCAGCATCACTGGATGGCAGAGTTGCTGTACTGCAGAGATGGTATAACAGAATGAATGGGGATAATGCAGTGTACTGAGTACGGTGGTCTACCTGTCATGTGTGGCCTGAGGCAAAAAACAAAACAGGCCCCACAGACACATCGGCCTACCAGGATTCTTCATGGTGAGCCCTATGGCCAATCCGCCCCTGACTTTTGCAGTACTATCATTCACACAACCATATAGGGGATGGGAATCTAATAATCCATGAGAATGATTAAATGTATTTAATACATCACTTCCAGACAACAAACAGGTTTATTATCTTATGCCTCAATTCTGTCACAGAATGTGTAGCTGGCCATGTAATTATCCACAAAAGCATTCTTTATAGATCATGGGTCTTCAGCGACGGGAAGAGACGGGATGATGCGAAAAATCCGATCGCACCGGCGATCACAAGAAGATTGACAGGAAGAGGGCATTTGTGGGTGGCAACTGACAGTTTTCAGGGAGTGTCCGGAAAAACGCAGGAGGGACCGGAGTTTTGTGGGAGGATTCGGGACGTCGGCTCCGGCCCCGATCATCGCAGCGGCTGAGTAAGTTCTGGGCTGTGCAGAGACTGCACAAACTTCTGTTTGTGCAGCCCTCCTGCACATGCGATAGGACCCCTGCACAGCGAATTACCCCTCCCCCTGTAGGTGGTGACTTCCTGATCGCAGGGATGCAAAAAAACGCACCCTAGTGATCAGGTCTGAATTACCCCCTATGTGTAATTGTTTACCTGCAGAAGTGGGCAAGGAGCTATTAGAGGTACACATGTACTCATTACGGCACATGTTAACTATACTTCCCTTATTTCTAGAATAATTACTTGGCATGACCATCATGATTGTGCACTATATTTGTGTTAGGTCTTGCTCTTGTGGTAAGATAATTCTATATGGCATGTCGTAACTTGGTGCATGTCGTAATGCAGAGCAGGGGCAATGTATACAGATATTTGGGTCTCCATTTGCTCTCTGATCAACAGATGTATGCACAGTAGAAACTGACATCTTGCAAAAAGGCGATATATAGGTCACCAGTCTCCTCACCAGGACAGCCCTTTAAGGCATCGACTGCCTTGCATATATACATATCTATATATATATATCTATATAGAGAGAGAGAAAGAGAGAGAGAGAGAGAGAGAGAGAAATCACATGTGTAAAAGGACAATTACATCTAAACCATGCATTTGTTTTACTCTATGCACTGTTTAGTCATTTAAGAATAACACATAATACATGGAACAGAGAGATCTTTGACCTCAGGGATGGTGGAAAGCATGTTCTATTTTTCTTTGTCCCTTTTCTGTCACCCACTCTAGTAAGACATGTACAGTGGTGTCTATCCAGAGAGATAAGTGATCTCAGCACTAGCTTCCATTCCTCCTCCATTCCCGTCAGAAATAGAGCGAATGAGAGCTGAACTCGGCTAGCGTCTCCAAGCATACCATATGTGACATTTCTCATCTTTCAAGGTTAAATTCAAATTTGACTTAATGTTAGATGCAGTGTCCCTGTCCCAGTAAGGAAAGGCTTTGGATTTCTGATAATTGTGCTTTGATTTGGAACGATAAACTACTGTTCTCTGACAATATTAAAATCTTGCATGATACAGTTTATTCATGACCAGGTTTAACCATTTAAAAGAACATTCTTGTGCACAGAGATTCTTCAAAGCATGGTCTGTTTATCTCTGGACCTCTCCGCAGATGAGCACCTAGTTACAGACCATCCACGCTGTCGCCATATCTTTAAATCCCTGAATATCAGCTGCTTATCAGCAGAAAAAGGATTTCAGAAAATAGTTTTCTGTCCAACAGCCATCAGATAAAGAATGTAAACTTTATGCAGCACTTATGACAGCTACAGGAATCTTACAATAAATGATGGTTACACTTTCGGCACCTAGATAAGGGAACACATAAGGGATAAGGGAGCCATTGCACCAAAATATATAGCAATTGTTTATGTTGCCTGTATAATGTTTGTTATATACTGTATGAAATCAGTTTGAAAGCTGTAGTGTCATGCTTCTTAAAAGCCTAAGCCTAAATTGGTCGTTTTTCCATTGGTTTTGCCTTTAGTAAATGGTTGGGTTGCAGAATGAAAAAAAACACCAAACTCAAACTTTAGTAAATATACCCCTGTTGAATCTTATTTAAATATTTACACTATTTATTCATATTATTTTGCATATCCCTGTATAATAAACACATTCATGCTCATAAATTCCACCCCTTATGCAAAACCCACAAATTTTTCCAGCTGCTCAAAAGAAAAAACTTTGCACAATTACAATCTACTGTGCAATTAACAGGCGCAACTGGTGTACTAAGGAGATGCATAGTTAAGGTTTAATAAATGACCCTCCATAGACTGAATCCATTTCTTCCCCATTATCCATAAGAAAACAAGTGCTGATACCTAAATCCATAATGCAAAACTGGGCCTTCTGCCATTGGTTATACATGAATTATGTACATTATTTCAGGTAGAGTAGTGAAGATTCATGCCACATGCCTTATAGAGCATCTATCACTTCTGAGTCTACTGTCATTGTCATCTAAGTCTTTCATGGGAACCCAAGAAATAATGAAATAATGAAAGAGCTGCCCTGGAACTCACACACTGGAAGTAGTAAAGCACTGTTCATGGTCTTAAAAACCTCACTGCAGTGTAGTATGGCGTCCAGTCCATGGTCACATAAGATGGCAATGCCCTGCACTTGGCTCTTACACTCAAATTAATATTTTGTAGAGCCTGTGACAACTGTTTGCATAATGCTAGTGTTCCACGGAAACTTCATTAAGAAAAGCTGGCCTATAAAATCAAGCTAATCCCTCCATAGTTTGCATAACACAGGTCATCTCCATGACAAATGAATGAGACCACCAACTTCACTAAAATTTCTCCACAGAGTTTACAAATGTTCAGCCATATCATACACATTTATCCAGATACAGTCTCTGGATGACCTTGGTTAACATTTTGGAAGGCTTAATACATTCTCCAATATTCACTCCCAATTTTCCTCAATTTAATGGATTCGGAAATCTGATTTCCTGTTTTGTTGAATTGTGTGTCCTTCAATAGAGTTTAGTAGGACTGTATACCTGAAGAAGACGCCTCCACTATGATTGGATTCTGATCATTTGTTGGTGATAATGGGGTAGGGGTTGTATGGAAGATGAAAAAGCATTTTGAGATTGTAGCTAGAGTCAATTTTGAAAATATTTATAAAACTTTTGGAAAGGAATATGTCGGAGTTAGGCTACGGCCACACATAGCGGGCAAGCTTGGCCGGAAAGAGAGTGCACATGGGCACCTGTGCCGGTGCCCACACATGTGCGGCAGTCCCTCCGCCACCGGGTCTAACCACAGCATGCTGCGGTTGGGCCGGACAGCAGGACAAAGGGATTTCAATGTGAACACATACATTTCCATTGAAATCCTGTGTGTCACTGGCCAGATCCTGTTCTGCGACATCCCGCAGAACAGGATCCGTGTGAACACAGAACCCCCCTCCCAGCATGACCCGCTTGGCTGCTCTGTGTGGCCGTAGACTAAAGGTGCATACACACTGGGCGGTTTTGCCCAGCGTGTATGCACAGCGATGATCGTGAACATCGCTGGCAGGAAAATAGCTCAGTGCATACACACTGAGCTATTTTCCCTGTGCCAGCAATGTTCAGAAGGGGGGTGAAGCACTTTCCACAGTAGAAGACTGTGGAAAGTGCTTCACTCGGCTGTTCAAACGGCGGCGGCTAGCGATGATGCGGGAGCGCGCATCAGCAATTACCGCTCATCGCCCGGCCATGCACACTGGACGAGTTTGAGCTCAAAGAAGCTCAAAATGCCAAAAGTGAGCTACTTTGAGCTCAAAATCGCCCAGTGTGTATGGGCCTTCAATTTCAAACAAATTACAAACTTTAACAACTTTGCCATAGGGACAATTGAAGGTCTGGAATCAGTTTAGAAAAGTGTAGACTCAAGAGAGATGGGAGGAAGGAAAAGTAAGGTCCGGGTTCAATTTTACCATTCGATCCCATAGCGTGAGAGTATCCAGGATGACTGTACAATAAAAGCATCAAAGTGTCTCAGATTTACAGATTCATATCAGGTATCTTATAGAGAAAGAAGATTCTATGGGGTGATTCAATTGTTTAGACTTTACACTGGTTTAGCAGCTATACACGCGACAAGCGTGATAATTAACGGGCACTCGGAATAAGTTATTTGCTCCATCGGCGCCCAAAACAATTGATAAAAAAAACAACAACTATATGTCCACCCACGGTTTAGGAATGTTATGTCCAATCTTTCAGCAGGTCTTAAAAGCAAACTGGCAGTCAAAGCCAAATTTAGCGTAGTCGTAAACATTTTTACTTTGCTAATACCCCTTTCACACCGTACAAATAACTCAGTATTGACCCGGCATATTGCCGGGCCGACATGTGGTATGAAAGTGCCATGGTCAAATTCCCGGGTCGCCTGACCCGGTAATTCATCCTGGGAATAAAGCAGTGTTACTCCTGGGTTGAATACCGGGTCAGTGGCAGCGTAAACGGGTTCCTGGGCCGATGCGACCCGGGACCCGTTCACTTGATAGGGAGAGGCGGCATGGAGATGAGCTTATCTCCCAGCGCCACCTCTGCCCATGCTGACGGCTCCGCCCCCCCCCCCCCCCCGCTGCTTTGGCAACCGGCCCGGCAAACTGCCAGGTCGGTAAGCCTCCTATTAGGGACCAATGCCGGATCCCACCTGAGAAGGACCCATTTCCAATTCCTGGGTAGGATCTACCATTGGCAGTGTGAAAGGGGTATAACTGGAACAATTGATTTCCCAAATGAAAGGAAGTGCTATGGCATAATATTTATTAAGAATTTGAAGGGGCACCAATTAAAGGGATAGCTCAAAGAGATACAGAATTTTTGCAAGAAGTATAATGTTCTCACTTCCTATCCAGCCCAAGCACACAACATCATAATTATGGAGGAAATTGAAATGTTATTGCCCCCAATCTCCCATCAAAAGTGACGGCAGATCGCAGGGGGCGATATACAATTGAGGTCCCCTATCGCACCGATTGCGCCCATTAGTGTCGGGTTTAGCCACGTAAAACTGATGGGCACGATCAGAAAAAAACAACAGATCACTTTTCACACATTTTAGCTCGCCTACCCCAGGGAGTGCAACCTTAAATGTAGAAGCTAGCAGCTGATCGCGCCAGAACAGAGCTACATTAGAATAGCTCAGTTCAATGCCATCTAGTGGCTGCCGGCGGAAATTAGATTTGAATTCCACCCGAAATGTGGTCAATTGTCAATTGTTGCAATTGTTTGGAATAATTTCTGAAGGGGTATAGGAACACATAGCCAAATAATTCAGGTAGAAGGATTGCCAATTGTATTCTCATCCTCATAAGTAAACTCAGATTGAAAGGTATTCAGTTTGCAAACTAAAGTCTAAAGGGCCCCATACACTACTGCAACATGTCCGTCTGACATGTCGCAGGCGATCACACCGGCAGCCTCCCGGGCGGCAGGATCACCCAAGATACATCGTATGCTGTCCTTCTGCATATGATATATCTTGGGCGATCCCAGCCATGCCTGCGGGGTCCGACATATCACGAGTGCAGCACGGTCAATCTTGGGGAACTGATCCTCATTGGAATGTATATTGGATCGGATCAGAAACACCTCAAAATGCCCGATTTCACCCGCTATATCGGGCCGAATGCCCGAAATTGGATGAAATCCGGCATTATCGTCCTAGTGTATGGGGCCCTTAAGAGTAGCCCCGAAGAATGTGACGCAGGGCAGAGAATGAATACTATGGGTAATGGGCCCATACATCTAGGCTGTATCAGGGCAATTACCCGTTGTGCTGACCCCGGGACATTGGAGAACAAAAAAATTGTTGTGATAGACGAGTCAGAGATTTTTTTAAACACATTTATTTTTTGGGCCACATCAGACACACAGCAGAACATGGTCATTGAATTTATAACATTTATGATCTGTGTGGCCAACAACAGTACCATTAACCAGGACCTAGCTCCATATTCTTTCCCCAGGGATCTCTATAGCTAAAGCTAATAAAAGGTGAGATGGGGGATCCCTGTCTTGTACCATTAGTAATTTGCAAGGAAGTAGAAAGAAAGCTACTGCTGTATATTTGGGCAGAAGGACCATCATACAGCCTAAGCAAAAGCATTAAGGTAGGTTCTAAAAAAAAAACAAAAAAAAAAACAAGCACAAATCTGGAATGGACAGCAGATTTGTCTCTATCCCCTGTGAAGTCTGTCAAATGCTTTCTTCTGCATGTAGAGAAACCAGTAACAGGGGAAGCGTCTTCTGAAATGGGTTGTGATATCAAGGACTGTAATATTGGCAGATGCTTGCCTACCCAGTGTAAACCATGATCCACATGCAGAGGTTTTTGGGGGATTGGAAAAAGTAAATTAACAATAAAATTCACACATATCTTTGTCCGAATTTATCCAACTTTATCTATATACATTATGTAATAATGCTTGTTTGATTGGTAATTTTAACAAGATCTTACATCCAGAATATGTTTTTAGGAGAATTAAGATTCATTTTTGGATTTTTTTGTTTATTCTTTAGCACTGACTGGCATAAAGCCAGAGTCTACTTCATCATGAAGAGGCGGAGGCCCACCTGGAGTCTGCACACGGGCCCCCTCCTCTGTTAAAATGCCCCTGACCACCGAGGAGAGTTAGGGTTAGGATGCGGGTGACGGTTAGGGTTTAGGCAACGGGAAGAGAGGGTTAGGAGTAGGGTGGAGGGCAAGTATACTTACAGAACCCCTGCTGGGATTCTCCCCAACTGCAGACAGTTAATTGTTTATTTACTTTGAGGGCACACTTTAAAAAGCATTTTTAGGCATTTCAGTTAATTTTTTTGCTGTGCCCCTGATCCTTGGGGCACTGTATGGGTGTCCCCTTTGTCCCTCCCTGTCACCGGGCCTGACTGTGGTCTTGTACCAATCAGTGTATAGATTTGAGAGACTGAAATAAAATTAGATTTAACTAACTATGGACAGCATCATCAGGCTAATTATTAGAGAGGCCAGAGCCACTTTCTCACATTGTCCGACCCCAGTCCAGATTTCACCAGGGTTTCTAACAAATAAAAAGACTGCAACCAGTGTCATAAAGCGCTAATAATAAGAAACCAGTCTCTATAAACCATCTTGCAAATAAAAAAAACAACAACACAACATTGGGAGGGAAAGGATCTTGACACCAGACAGCAATTTTCATTAGCAATTGCGACTAGGCTATTTTCCATCCCTGGTTCAAATTCTAGAGTACTGAAGTTCAGCCTAGGAAACTCTGGGTACACACCTAAGGATGGTGCAACCTAGGGAAGTGATGTATATATTGCGTGTACATATCGCTGTACACACAACACGATCTGGTGTACAATATGATATATAGTTATGTGCTTCAAGTAACAATACTGCTTTGCCCATGGAATCATCCCATTGAACACGCATACCCTCCAACATGACCCATTCCAGTAGGTACAAAATGCTCTGTTCCTGGACTTTCTTGCCAGCGGCAGTTGCAGAGGTGGGGCTACAGCGCAGTCCAAAATTCAAACAGGGAAGCCACACCAAATGTCAGGGAGTCCCAGCCGTGAAGTTTGGCAGCGTTTAGGGTGGCAGTTGGTGTGGGTACTATATTTGAATTTTGGGTGGATTTGTTGGTACAAACTACACAATGGACGTTGCGTTCCATGGCAGATTGCAACATCATACCCAACCTTAGATAAACAGTTTCATCAGTTTCCTGTAGTTTATTTATTTATTTTAAATGTCAGAAGTAAAGGTCCATACACACGGAGCGATATAGCTGAGAGATTTTGACTATATAGTCAAAATCGCTCAGAAAGTTAGTGCATATCGCTCTGTGTGTACACACCCAGCGAAAGCGATGCGCGGCCCCGCCAGGTCGCTATCGCTGCTAAAAATAGACTGTGCAGGCAAGTAAATTTTGGCTAGGTTGCTGGAAAAGAAAAAGCATCCCCTTCCTTACATGAGTTAGCCAAAATCGCTCATAGCCAAAATCGCTGGTAAAGTTAGTCAAAATCGCTGGAAAAGTTAGTCAAAATCTCCTACTGCCAGTTCAAGGGAAAACGCTCAATCAAAATCTCTCATAGTTAAAATCTCTCCGTGTGTATGCACCTTAAGAGATACTTGTTATGTAAAGATAATGGATACTTGGTAGGGAAATATGAGGGATTACATAAAGGGGTACTTGTAAAGTATAATGAGGGTTTAGGTCAGGGATGTAAATAGGTATTTCAATATGAAAGGAATTAAGTTTTAGGGGTGAATTCAATTAGCCCAAAATCTTTTTGGGAGAAATATAACAGGCTTTTTTCCAGCAATTTATGCTCGTGTTTTTTTCCAGACAATTCAATTGCAGACCATTTTTTTCTCCCCAAAAATATTCCTTTTTCGGGTGAAAACACAAAAAGATCCGGGATACGATTGTGGGCATTTGTGATTTTTGTGGCAGCGACTGCGAAAACAGGGCAATTATCGGGGATTTTATTGCAAGACTTCAGCGGGTCCCAAAAACAATTCCCCGGCAAGTGACGGCATCAGGCTGCTTAATTGGATAGCCCCAGGGGATCAATTAGCCCGCTGGAAATTACTGTGGGCAATTGAATTCCCCCCATAGGATGAAATTATATATATATATATATATATATATATATATATGTTCAGGTTTACACAATTTTGCAACAAAAAGCATTGTTTTGCAGGAATGGAAACACTAAATCCAAATAATGTGTACACAGCAACAAATGGAGAATATGAAGCACAGAAAGAACGAAAAAAACATGTGAATGTTACAGCAGAGACATAAAAAGAAAGCTGGGAAGCTTATCCAGCAACCTTTGGTGTCTCCAGAGGTAATTTTAATTATGCGGAGCTTGTGTTCTCTGTAAATTATATAGAAGAGTTATTAAAAAATATCCTTGTCACAGCAAATCAGTGTCACATAGATTAGGTGATTACATCAAGGAGGTTATATAGTTGTCATTTTCAAGATAACATGGCTGCTCATTCTAACAGAGAAACAAATAGGCTTTAGTAAACCTAATTTATGACTTATTTATGGTGCTAGATTCTGGGCATAATGATTTGCTGATGATACTTTTTATTACAAATTGTGGGCCTTATTCAGCTTTAGTTTTGCTAAAATAGCAAAAGTGCAACTGCTATCTCTCACATGCATGGGACCGCCCATCATGCTAATGGTGGCCAGCAATGCGATCGCATCTCTGATTTAGAGTATCCCCCCTGCCTCTTTAGCCTGGCTGTGAAGGCAGTCGGCCCAGCGTCATGTTTCCAGTCTCATCGGCCGTGTGTGGTCATGTGGCCAACCTCCCCCCCAAAAATGTCATCAACCCGCCCCCATTTTCCCCTGCAAATCCGCCCCCGACCACCCCGCAAACACCTCTGCCTGTCAATCAGATAGAGGCATTTGCATCACTGAGATGTGATCACGTCTTCCCGGCCGGCACACGCGTTGTGCGTGCGCAATATGGCGGGACTGGTGAGAATGTGACCGCATTGCAGCAACGTATGCTGCTGAATAAGGTCCAGTAATGATTAGGTCATGTTTTGTATTGGGAAAAAATGTCATCAATAAAATAAACTATTTCAATGATCATATTCACTTTACAAATAAATCATTTGCCCTCACTGATTCAAGCTGTAAAGCAGAAGCAGTTAAACAGTACAGATTTATTTAAGTCATTTTACTAATCAATGCCAGAAAACTGCACACAGTTCATCAACTAAACGTAATTATTTAAAAACTTTACTTGCAAGTGTACTTTCCATCTAGAGCAGAGGTTCTCAAACTCTGTCCTCGGGGGCACACACAGTGCATGTTTTGCAGGTAACCCAGCAGGTGCACAGGTGTATTAATTACTCACTGACACATTTTAAAAGGTCCACAGGTGGAGCTAATTATTTCACTTGCGATTCTGTGAGGAGACCTGAAAAACATGCACTGTGTGTGCCCCCGAGGACAGAGTTTGAGAACCTCTGATCTAGAGTCTAACATAAAATTGCATTTTTTGTTATTTATCACATAGACAGGTATGGATCATTGTCACATTAAGTGTATGGAACAGAAAATAAGAATTTACTCACCGGTAATTCTATTTCTCGTAGTCCGTAGTGGATGCTGGGGACTCCGTAAGGACCATGGGGAATAGACGGCTCCGCAGGAGACTGGGCACATCTAAGAAAGATTTAGGACTATCTGGTGTGCACTGGCTCCTCCCCCTATGACCCTCCTCCAAGCCTCAGTTAGGAACTGTGCCCGGAAGAGCTGACACAATAAGGAAGGATTTTTGAATCCCGGGTAAGACTCATACCAGCCACACCAATCACACCATATAACACGTGATAGGAACCCCGGTTAACAGTGTGATAACAAATGGAGCCTCTGAAGAGATGGCTCACAACAAAACCCAATTTTTGTAACAATAACTATGTACAGGTATTGCAGACAATCCGCACTTGGGATGGGCGCCCAGCATCCACTACGGACTACGAGAAATAGAATTACCGGTGAGTAAATTCTTATTTTCTCTGACGTCCTAGTGGATGGTGGGGACTCCGTAAGGACCATGGGGATTATACCAAAGCTCCCAAACGGACGGGAGAGTGCGGATGACTCTGCAGCACCGAATGAGAGAATTCCAGGTCCTCCTCAGCCAGGGTATCAAATTTGTAGAATTTTGCAAACGTGTTTGCCCCCGACCAAGTAGCTGCTCTGCAAAGTTGTAAAGCCGAGACCCCTCGGGCAGCCGCCCAAGATGAGCCCACCTTCCGTGTGGAATGGGCTTTTACAGATTTAGGCTGCGGTAAGCCTACCGCAGAATGCGCCAGCTGAATAGTGCTACAAATCCAGCGCGCAATAGACTGCTTAGAAGCAGGAGCACCCAGCTTGGTGGGTGCATACAGGATAAACAGAGAGTCAGTCTTTCTGACTCCAGCCGTCCTGGAAATATAAATGTTTAGGGCCCTGACTACGTCCAGCAACTTGGAATCCTCCAAGTCCCTAGTAGCCGCAGGCACCACAATAGGTTGGTTCAAGTGAAAAGCTGAGACCACCTTTGGGAGAAACTGAGGACGAGTCCTCAATTCTGCCCTATCCATATGGAAAATCAGATAAGGGCTTTTACAAGACAAAGCCGCCAATTCTGAAACCCGCCTGGCCGACGCCAAGGCCAACAGCATGACCACTTTCCACGTGAGATATTTTAAATCCACAGTCTTAAGTGGTTCGAACCAATGTGATTTCAGGAATGCCAAAACCACATTGAGATCCCAAGGTGCCACTGGGGGCACAAAAGGAGGCTGAATATGCAGTACTCCTTTGACAAAAGTCTGAACTTCGGGCAGTGAAGCCAGTTCTTTTTGGAAGAAAATCGACAGAGTCGAAATCTGGACCTTTATGGACCCCAATTTGAGGCCCAACGTCACCCCTGCTTGCAGGAAGTGCAGGAATCGACCCAGTTGAAATTCCTCCGTCGGGGCCTTCATGGCCTCACACCAAGCAACATATTTTCGCCAAATGCGGTGATAATGTCTTGCGGTGACATCCTTCCTGGCTTTGATCAGGGTAGGGATGACTTCCTCCGGAATACCCTTTTCCTTCAGGATCCGGTGTTCAACCGCCATGCCATCAAATGCAGCCGCGGTAAGTCTTGGAACAGACAGGGTCCCTGCTGCAGCAGGTCTTGTCTGAGCGGCAGAGGCCAAGGTTCCTCTGTAAGCATCTCTTGAAGTTCCGGGTACCAAGCTCTTCTTGGCCCATCCGGAACCACGAGTATGGTTTTCACTCCTCGCCTTCTTATTATTCTCAGTACCTTGGGTATGAGAGGTAGAGGAGGAAACACATAAACCGACTGGTACACCCATGGTGTCACTAGAGCGTCCACCGCTATCGCCTGAGGGTCTCTTGACCGGGCGCAATATCTTTTCAACTTCTTGTTGAGGCGGGACGCCATCATGTCTACCTGTGGTTTTTCCCACCGGTTGACCAGCATTTGGAAGACTTCTGGATGAAGTCCCCATTCTCCCGGGTGGAGGTCGTGTCTGCTGAGGAAGTCTGCTTCCCAGTTGTCCACTCCTGGAATGAACACTGCCGTCAGTGCTAACACATGATTCTCTGCCCATCTGAGAATCCTTGTGGCTTCTGCCATCGCCATCCTGCTTCTCGTGCCGCCCTGTCTGTTTACATGGGCGACCGCTGTGATGTTGTCTGACTGGATCAGTACCGGCTGGTTTTGAAGCAGGAGTCTTGCCTGGCTTAGGGCATTGTAAATGGCCCTTAGCTCCAGGATATTTATGTGAAGAGAAATCTCCTGATTTGACCACAGTACTTGGAAATTTCTTCCCTTTGTGACTGCCCCCCAGCCCCGAAGGCTGGCATCCGTGTTCACCAGGACCCAGTCCTGTATTCCGAATCTGCGGCCCTCTAGTAGATGAGCCCTCTGCAGCCACCACAGCAGCGACACCCTGGTTCTGGCCGATAGGGTTATCCGCTGTTGCATCTGGAGATGGGACCCGGACCATTTGTCCAACAGGTCCCACTGGAACGTCCTTGCGTGGAACCTTCCGAATGGAATTGCTTCGTACGCAGCTACCATTTTCCCCAGGACTCATGTGCATTGATGTACCGACACTTTTCCTGGTTTTAGGATGTCTCTGACCAGAGATGACAATTCCTCGGCTTTTTCCAGTGGAAGAAACACTCTTTTCTGGTCTGTGTCCAGAATCATTCCCAGGAACAGAAGACGTGTCGTCGGGACCAGCTGTGACTTTGGAATGTTTAGAATCTTCCTGAGAAAGTGCCACCCCCACTATCAACTGTTCTTTGGACCTCGCCTTTATCAGGAGATCGTCCAAGTACGGGATAATTAAAACTCCCTTCTTGCGAAGGAGTATCATCATTTCGGCCATTACCTTGGTAAAGACCCTCGGTGCCGTGGATAACCCGAACGGCAGCGTCTGGAACTGATAGTGACAGTCCTGTACCACAAATCTGAGGTACTCCTGGTGCGGAGGGTAAATGGGGACATGCAGGTACGCATCCTTGATGTCCAGGGATACCATGTAATCCCCCTCCTCCAGGCTCGCTATAACCGCCCTGAGCGATTCCATCTTGAACTTGAACCTTTTGATATAAGTGTTCAAGGTTTTTAAATTTAAGATGGGTCTCACCGAACCGTCCAGTTTCGGTACCACAAACATTGTGGAGTAGTAACCCTTTCCTTGCTGAAGGAGGGGTACCTTGACGATCACTTTCTGTGAATACAGTTTTTGAATAGCCACCAACACTGCCTCCCTGGCAGAGGGAGTTGCCGGCAAGGCAGATTTTAGGAAACGGCGGGGGGGAGACGTCTCGAATTCCAGCCTGTACCCCTGAGATACTACTTGAAGGACCCAGGGATCCACTTGTGAGAGAGCCCACTGTGTGCTGAAAAACCTGAGACGTGCCCCCACCGTTCCTGATTCCGCCTGAGCAGCCCCAGCGTCATGCTGTGGACTTACCGGACGCAGGGGAGGACTTCTGCTCCTGGGAACTAGCTGTGTGCTGCAGCTTTTTCCCCCTTCCTCTGCCCCTCGGCAGAAAGGATGAGCCTCTAGCCCGCTTATTTTTCTGGGGCCGAAAGGACTGTACCTGATAATACGGTGCTTTCTTTTGCTGTGGGGTAGCCTGTGGCAAAAAAGTAGATTTCCCAGCAGTAGCTGTGGAAACGAGGTCTGAATGACCTTCCCCAAAAAGTTCCACCCCTTTATAGGGTAAAACTTCCATGTGCCGCTTGGAGTCGGCATCACCTGACCATTGCCTAGTCCATAACCCCCGTCTGGCGGCAATGGACATAGCGCTTATTTTTGATGCCAGCCGGCAAATATCCCTCTGTGCATCACGCATGTATAAGACCGCGTCTTTTATATGGTCAATCGTTAGCAAAATATTGTCCCTATCCATGGTATCAATGTTTTCCGACAGGGAGTCTGACCACGCAGCAGCAGCACTGCACATCCAAGCTGATGCAATAGCGGGTCTCAATATAATGCCAGTGTGTGTGTATATAGCTTTTAGGGTACTTTCCAGCTTTCTATCAGCAGGTTCTTTTAGGGCGGCCGTATCCGGAGACGGTAGTGCCACCTTCTTTGATAAGCGTGTCAATGCTTTATCTACCCTAGGAGGTGTTTCCCAGAGTGACCTATCCTCTGGCGGGAAAGGGTACGCAGCCATTAACCGTTTAGAAATGATCAATTTCTTATCTGGGGAAGTCCACGCTTCCTCACACACCTCATTTAATTCGTCAGATGCAGGAAAAACTACTGGTAGTTTTTTCTCACCAAACATAATACCCTTTTTTGTGGTACCTGGGGTATCATCAGAAATGTGTAAAACATTTTTCATCGCCTCAATCATATAACGGGTGGATCTATGGGAGGGTACACTCGTCTCATCATCGTCGACACTGGAGTCGGTATCCGTGTCGACATCTGTATCTGTCATCTGAGGTAGCGGGCGTTTTATAGCCCCTGATGACATTTGAGACGCTTGGACAGGCACAAGCTGAGTAGCCGGCTGTCCTATGTCGTCAAACCTTTTATGTAAGGAGCTGACACTGTCACGTAATTCCTTCCATAAGTCCATCCACACTGGTGTCGACCCCGCAGGGGGTGACATCACATTCTCAGGCATTTGCTCCGCCTCCACATCATTATCCTCATCATACATGTCGACACAGCAGTACCGACACACAGCAGACACACAGGGAAAGCTCTTACAGAGGACAGGACCCCACAAAGCCCTTTGGGGAGACAGAGGGAGAGTATGCCAGCACACACCAGGGCGCTATATAACACAGGGATATCACTATACAGAGTGTTTTCCCCTATAGCTGCCTATAATATATATACTGCGCCTAAATTGTGCCCCCCCTCTCTTTTTTACCCTTTCTGTAGTGCAGGACTGCAGGGGAGAGCCAGGGAGCTTCCTTCCAGCGAAGCTGTGAGGGAATAATGGCGCCAGTGTGCTGAGGGAGTTGGCTCCGCCCCTTTTTCGGCGGGCTTTCTCCCGCTATTTTATCGTTTCTGGCAGGGGTTAATATACACCTATATAGCCTCTGGGGCTATATATGGTGTTAGTTTTGCCAGCCAAGGTGTTATTATTGCTGCTCAGGGCGCCCCCCCCCCCAGCGCCCTGCACCCATCAGTGACCGCAGTGTGTGGTGTGCATGAGGAGCAGACAGAAGTCTTCAGCCGCCGATTTTCCGGACCACCTTCTTGTTTCTGGCTCTGTAAGGGGGACGGCGGCGCGGCTCCGGGAACGGACGACGAGGTCGGGTCCTGTGTTCGATCCCTCTGGAGCTAATGGTGTCCAGTAGCCTAAGAAGCCCAAGCTACCACCACTTAGGTAGGTTTGCTTCTTCTCCCCTTAGTCCCTCGTTGCAGTGAGCCTGTTGCCAGCAGGTCTCACTGAAAATAAAAAACCTAAACTATACTTTCTTCTAGGAGCTCAGGAGAGCCCCTAGTGTGCATCCAGCTCAGCCGGGCACAGAAATCTAACTGAGGCTTGGAGGAGGGTCATAGGGGGAGGAGCCAGTGCACACCAGATAGTCCTAAATCTTTCTTAGATGTGCCCAGTGTCCTGCGGAGCCGTCTATTCCCCATGGTCCTTACGGAGTCCCCAGCATCCACTAGGACGTCAGAGAAATGGGTGTTACTGTTTCAGTAGAACCAGTTGCTGAGGAGTTACAAACGGCATGTAACTAGATGGATTGAAGAAGCATCTGGTCTGCAATCTATATACTATTAAAGAGCTGGCAATGTCACCGGCAGCCTGAATGGATTTTCCAGTTGTCACCAGGAATGTAAAATTTGTGAACACACGGACGTACGCTGGTGACCATGATCCCTGCCAGTCACTGCTAGAAACTGACATTTTTTTTATGTGGTTGTAGGTAGAAGGATGTGGGGAGTAAGGAAGAGAGGATAACATTTGAACTCCAAGGATACCCAGATTTTTAATACATAAATACTTATGTCACTAAATTATACTGCTATTATGGGATACTTGGATGTGATATTATAAGCAGTTTTCACAAATGTTTATTGTCCACAACATTAGAAATGGCCACTGACGTGTAAAAACACTGTGCTTTTGGCTCGGTATTTCGCTGTGTGGCTATACGCTCTCTGCACAAGAAACTGGGGGTTGTGTGATTTTTCTTTTCCTCTAAATGCAATTTAGCTTTAATCCAAGAATATTGCACTTATTGAGACCCATGTACATAACTGTATTCAAAATCGGACTGGCCCACAGGGGTACAGGGAAACCCCCGGTAGGCCCCACTGTCAGAGGGTCCACCCCACTCCTCTAGGGATCAGGATCTAGACTGTGCACTTGAATTATACAGTGCATTATATGGCACAGAAGTTTGTTGTATTTTCTGACGTGCATTCCTGTTATTAATTTGTTAGATTTTCTTGCATGCACCAGCAGTATTTATTATATATACCGCATATTTGCAAAGGGGCCCAGACCATGAACACTCTAAAAGTTAGCCAATCCTATATGGTGGCAGACCACACCCCCTCTGGAAGCTGGCCACACCCCTAAGTATGGGCCCCTTTCAGTGTATTCCCCGGTGGGCCCTTCATGCCCCAATCAAACACTGACTGCTTTAAATATTGTGCATACAGTTATCAAAGACTAACAAGTATCACATGACTCTCAGCTCTATTGGATAATTCATCCCTCTGAGGTTTAATTTTTTCCACTGACAGCCTTAAGGTGGCTACACACCGGCCGATATATCGCGGGTCCATCGGCCAGTGTGTATGGCCGATATGTCTGTGAACGCCGTCGTTCACAGACATATTGCATCAGCCCCGCAGCACAGCCGACGGCCAATATATCTACCAATATATTAGCGGGTCACTGTGTGTGTACGGGCGGTCGGCCGACCGCCCATAGACATGCTGCGGCAGCCGGCGGTGATTGACAGCTGAAATGGGCGGGCATGTGTACACGCCCGCCCAGTTCATGACGTCAGTCCTCGATGGATCGGGCAGTGTGTATGCACAATCAATTGATCTGCAGATATATCAGTGTGTACCCACCTTTACTCTCTGACAGCTTCCTCCCAATAGGAATAATACAGCTCTGCTACACACTGGTGATGCAATGAGTGCAATGTGTTATAGGTCTTTTCTACTAGTGGTAACATCTCATCAACTGCATTTGGCATGCTTAAGGTAACTAGTAATAGACTTTCATAACAGCTGCCTTACAGCACTGGGTTCGAGGGTGAATTATTGGCGTCGACAGTCACTAGGTGGACCACTATTGGTCAACATGCACAGGAAAAAGGTCGACATGGACTAAAGGTTGACATGAAAAAAAGGTTGACACAGGAAAAGGTTAACATGAGCTTTTTTTTTTAAACTTTTTTTACTTTTTTTGGTGTTGTTTACTCCGTAAAATCAGATCAGCGGGAACCCCAATTAGTGCACTGTGTCCACTCGCGTGGCTCGCTTTGCTCACCTCGGGCAAGGTGCTTCATCGCAGTCCACTTGGATCGTAAAGTAGGAAAACTTCAACAAATGAAAAAAAAATTAAATTTGAAAAACTCATGTCCACCTTTTCCTGTGGAACACTGAAACATCTGGGAAGAACTTGTCTCAAGAGGGGGACAGGATCGCAAATGGGAAACAAAGAAGAAAACTAGGGAAGGGGGAGAAGAATTCATGCCAAAATGGCTAAAATATGGAGATTGGCTGCTAAAATACAGAATCCATGCATTGACGGGATGTAATGCCGCCCGAGTCCGGCGGCTGTGCGGTATGCCCGGCCAAACTCAGACTTTTTTTTAAATGACAATCACTTCCAAGGTAAAACCATGCCTTGTAAGTGACTGTCCCTTTAACTAAAAGTCTAAGTTCAGCCGGGCATACCGCACAGCCGCCGGACTGGGGCGGCATTACATTCAGCCCATAGATTTAAGAAAATAGAATTCTGGCATCTGTGCGCGACATAGAACTATTATTTTCATTTGTACAGCATAATACACATCAGCACATTATAAAACACAATGGCTTAGTTGGAGTTACAGGGATTGTTATGGGTACATAATGTAGCCACAGACAGAACACAGACAAATATGTGAATTTCTGGTAATGCTTCTAACAATTTATTCATGCAACAGTATGCAGTATCCAATAATCCAATCATACTGCTAACAATTGTATTTTGTACAGTCAGGAACAGAAAGGTAATATGCGTTCTGTCTCACAACGATGCTCTCAATATACCTACTATTGCCAGGGGATGGTCTGCACACTCACTGTCTCAGACATACTTGTTTGGGTCTGCCAGTCCAGGTCTGTTCTGTCACTTTGAGGAACATATTAGTCTTTAATGGTATCTGACCTTTCACATAGATGAGGACATAATTACATGGCTGTCATTAAAGAACTCAGAAACTTACGCATATTATCTGTCTGGAGAGGGCATCTAATTTTCCTCCATTTCCTTTAGGTTTTTCAAAGGAACTGTGAAAAGTCTGAGTTGGCAAGTGGCAAGCTGTGCCAGCGCAGGCAGTAACACAGTAATCACACATGCAATCAGGAAACATTGATCAGGACAAAACTGCAGATACAGGGCACAACTATTATTCCTGGCAAAGTTCTGCAGCAGGAGGACAATTAGCACAACTATTGCCTATAGATAAAAATAAATAAACTCTAGCCTCCCTCTATACACAGATGGAGATTTTCATATACTCGTATAGGAGCACAGAGATGGCTGAGAGATGCTAGACCTTTGCCAACTCATTATACCAAATTATGTTCTTCTTTATCCAGAGAAGGAATTGGCTTATACTGTTGTTAGTGGGAGGCTATACTCATCGTTTGTGTCTTTAAGTTCATTATAGGTCCTTGTTTGGAACAAATCCACAAATCCTATGGCATCTGAAAGCTGCACTGATTTATTATTTACCAACAAGATATTTTTGGCACTTACATATTATACAGAGCTAAAGTGACATACCCAGAGGAAGTGTACACAAACATAGGAGAGCATAGAAACTTTAAACACATAGTACTAAAGTTGGAATCAAACTCATAACCCCAGTACTGTTAAGCAATAATGCTAACCACTACGCCACTGTGTTGTACTGAATTATCCAACAAATGAACTTAAAAATACAGGATGAATTATACTACCACTGCATTCATTTGTCAACATACATCAGAACAAATAATTTTATTGGTTTTTCGTCAAACACATTGGGGTGGGGATTCAATTAGCTGTGATAATTTACCCTAGGGTAATTGATCCCCTGTGGCTAGCCAATTATCCCTGAATGCAGTCCGCCTGCAGCTGCTAAGAGGGATTTTGTTCGGGACCTCGGCAGGCTCCCATTAACTAGCCTGTTTTTGCAGTACTGGCAGTGTTAACAAATATGTCCATGAACTTACCACGGAATCTATGTGTTAACGCACAAAAACAGAAAATTTAATAGGCGCAAAGCTAAAATAAGAATTTACTTACCGATAATTCTATTTCTCGTAGTCCGTAGTGGATGCTGGGAACTCCGTAAGGACCATGGGGATTAGCGGCTCCGCAGGAGACTGGGCACAAAAGTAAAGCTTTAGGACTACCTGGTGTGCACTGGCTCCTCCCCCTATGACCCTCCTCCAAGCCTCAGTTAGGATACTGTGCCCGGACGAGCGTACACAATAAGGAAGGATTTTGAATCCCGGGTAAGACTCATACCAGCCACACCAATCACACCGTACAACCTGTGATCTGAACCCAGTTAACAGCATGATAACAGAGAAGCCTCTGAAAAGATGGCTCACAACAATAATAACCCGATTTTTGTAACAATAACTATGTACAAGTATTGCAGACAATCCGCACTTGGGATGGGCGCCCAGCATCCACTACGGACTACGAGAAATAGAATTATCGGTAAGTAAATTTTTATTTTCTCTGACGTCCTAGTGGATGCTGGGAACTCCGTAAGGACTATGGGGATTATACCAAAGCTCCCAAACGGGCGGGAGAGTGCGGATGACTCTGCAGCACCGAATGAGAGAACTCCAGGTCCTCCTCAGCCAGGGTATCAAATTTGTAGAATTTAGCAAACGTGTTTGCCCATGACCAAGTAGCTGCTCGGCAAAGTTGTAACGCCGAGACCCCTCGGGCAGCCGCCCAAGATGAGCCCACCTTCCTTGTGGAATGGGCTTTTACAGATTTTGGCTGTGGCAGGCCTGCCACAGAATGTGCAAGCTGAATTGTACTACAAATCCAACGAGCAATAGTCTGCTTAGAAGCAGGAGCACCCAGCTTGTTGGGTGCATACAGGATAACAGCGAGTCAGATTTCCTGACTCCAGCCGTCCTGGAAACATATATTTTCAAGGCCCTGACTACGTCCAACAACTTGGAGTCCTCCAAGTCACTAGTAGCCGTAGGTACCACAATAGGTTGGTTCAGATGAAACACTGAAACCACCTTAGGGAGAAAATGAGGACGAGTCCTCAATTCCGCCCTGTCTGAATGGAAGATCAGATAAGGGCTTTTACAGGATAAAGCCCGCCAATTCTGACACGTGCCTGGCCGAGGCCAGGGCCAACAACATGACCACTTTCCATGTGAGATATTTTAACTCCACAGATTCAAGTGGTTCAAACCAATGTGACTTTAGGAACCCCAAAACTACATTGAGATCCCAAAGTGCCACCGGAGGCACAAAAGGAGGCTGTATATGCAGTACCCCTTTTACAGACGTCTGAACTTCAGATAGTGAAGCTAGTTCTTTCTGGAAGAAAATTGACAGGGCCGAAATTTGAACCTTAATGGACCCCAATTTTAGGCCCATAGACACTCCTGTTTACAGGAAATGCAGGAATCGACCTAGTTGAAATTCCTCCATCGGGGCCTTACTGGCCTCGCACCACGCAACATATTTTCGCCAAATGCGGTGATAATGCTTTGCGGTTACATCCTTCCTGGCTTGACCAGGGCAGGGATGACTTCATCCGGAATGCCTTTTTCCTTCAGGATCCGGCGTTCAACCGCCCTGCCGTCAAACGCAGCCGCGGTAAGTCTTGGAATAGACAGGGTCCTTGCTGGAGCAGGTCCCTTCTTAGAGGTAGAGGCCACGGGTCCTCCGTGAGCATCTCTTGAAGTTCCGGGTACCAAGTCCTTCTTGGCCAATCCGGAGCCACGAGTATAGTTCTTACTCCCCTCCGTCTTATAATTCTCAGTACTTTTGGTATGAGAGGAAGAGGAGGGAACACATACACTGACTGGTACACCCACGGTGTTACCAGAGCGTCCACAGCTATTGCCTGAGGGTCCCTTGACCTGGCGCAATACCTGTCCAATTTTTTGTTTAGGCGGGACGCCATCATGTCCACCTTTGGTTTTTCCCAATGGTTTACAATCATGTGGAAGACTTCTGGGTGAAGTCCCCACTCTCCCGGGTGGAGGTCGTGCCTGCTGAGGAAGTCTGCTTCCCAGTTGTCCACTCCCGGAATGAACACTGCTGACAGTGCTATCACATGATTTTCCGCCCAGCGAAAAATCCTTGCAGCTTCTGCCATTGCCCTCCTGCTTCTTGTGCCGCCCTGTCTGTTTACGTGGGCGACTGCCGTGATATTGTCCGACTGGATCAGCACCGGCTGACCTTGAAGCAGAGGTCTTGCTTGGCTTAGGGCATTGTAAATGGCCCTTAGCTCCAAAATATTTATGTGAAGTGATGTCTCCAGGCTTGACCACAAGCCCTGGAAATTTCTTCCCTGTGTGACTGCTCCCCAGCCTCTCAGGCTGGCATCCGTGGTCACCAGGACCCAGTCCTGAATGCCGAATCTGCGGCCCTCTAGAAGATGAGCACTCTGCAACCACCACAGGAGAGACACCCTTGTCTTTGGTGACAGGGTTATCCGCTGATGCATCTGAAGATGCGATCCGGACCATTTGTCCAGCAGGTCCCACTGGAAAGTTCTTGCGTGGAATCTGCCGAATGGAATTGCTTCGTAGGAAGCCACCATTTTTCCCAGGACCCTTGTGCACTGATGCACTGACACTTGGCCTGGTTTTAGGAGGTTTCCGACTAGTTCGGATAACTCCCTGGCTTTCTCCTCCGGGAGAAAACACCTTTTTCCGGACTGTGTCCAGGATCATCCCTAGGAATAGAAGGCGTGTCGTCGGGATCAGCCGCGATTTTGGAATATTGAGAATCCAACCGTGCTGCCGCAGCACTATCTGAGATAGTGCTACCCCGACTTCCAACTGTTCCCTGGATCTTGCCCTTATCAGGAGATCGTCCAAGTAAGGGATAACTAAAACTCCCTTCTTTCGAAGGAGTATCATCATTTCGGCCATTACCTTGGTAAAGACCCGGGGTGCCGTGGACAATCCAAACGGCAGCGTCTGAAACTGATAGTGACAGTTCTGTACCACAAACCTGAGGTACCCTTGGAGAAGGGTAAATTGGGACATGTAGGTAAGCATCTTTGATGTCCAGAGAGACCATATAGTCCCCTTCTTCCAGGTTTGCAATCACTGCTCTGAGTGACTCCATCTTGAATTTGAACCTTTGTATGTAAGTGTTCAAGGATTTTAGATTTAAAAATGGTCTCACTGAGCCGTCCTGCTTCGGTACCACAAATAGTGTGGAATAGTACCCCTTTCCCTGTTGCAGGAGGGGTACCTTGATTATCACCTGCTGGGAATACAGCCTGTGAATGGCTTGCAATACTGTCTCCCTGTCTGAGGGAGACGTCGGTAAAGCAGACTTTATGAAACGGCGAGGGGGAGACTTCTCGAATTTCTTGAGACGGGCCCCCACCGTGCCTGAGACCGCTTGTAAAGCCCCAGCGTCATGCTGAGGACTTTGCGGAGGCGGGAGAGGGCTTTTGTTCCTGGGAATTGGCTGTTTGCTGCAGCCTTTTTCCTCTCCCTCTGCCACGGAGCAGAAATGAGGCGCCTTTTGCCCGCTTCCCCTTATGGGGCCGAAAGGACTGCGCCTGATAATACGGCGTCTTCTTAGGTTGAGAAGCTACCTGGGGTAAAAATGTGGATTTTCCAGTGGCCACCAGGTCTGTTAGACCTACCCCAAATAACTCCTCCCTTTTATAAGGCGATACTTCCATATGCCTTTTGGAATCATCATCACCTGACCACTGTCTTGTCCATAACCCTCTTCTGGCAGAAATGGACAGCGCACTTACTCTTGATGCCAGTCGGCAAATATCCCTCTGTGCATCACGCATATATAGAAATGCATCTTTTAAATGCTCTATAGTTAGTAATATACTGTCCCTATCTAGGGTATCAATACTGTCAGTCAGGGAATCCGACCAAGCCACCCCAGCACTGCACATCCAGGCTGAGGCGATTGCTGGTCGCAGTATCACACCCGTGTGAGTGTATATACATTTTAGGATATTTTACTGCTTTCTGTCAGCAGGTTCCTTAAGGGCGGCCGTATCCGGGGACGGTAGTGCCACCTGTTTAGACAAGCGTGTGAGCGCTTTATTCACCCTAAGGGGTGTTTCCCAACGTGCCCTATCCTCTGGCGGGAAGGGGTATGATGCTAATAACTTTTTAGGAATTAACAGTTTTTATCGGGGGGAAACCCACGCATCATCACACACTTCATTTAATTCCTCAGATGCAGGAAAAACTACAGGCAGTTTTTTCTCACCCAACCTAATACCCTTTTTAGTGGTACTGGTATTATCAGAAATGTGTAAAAACATTTTCCATAGCCTCAATCATGTAACGTGTGGCCCTACTGGAAGTCACATTCGTCTCTTAATCGTCGACACTGGAGTCAGTATCCGTGTCGGCGTCTGTATCTGCCATCTGCGGTAACGGGCGTTTTAGAGCCCCAGATGGCTTTTGAGACACCTGGACAGGCACAGGCTGAGTCGCCGGCTGTCTCATGTCATCAATCTTTTGTAAAGAGCTGACACTGTCACATAATTCCTTCCATAAGCTCATCCACTCAGGTGTCGACTCCCTAGGGGGTGACATCTCTGTTACAGGCAATTGCTCCGCCTCCACCTCATTTTCCTCCTCATACATGTCGACACAACGTACCGACACACAGCACACACACAGGGAATGCTCTGATAGAGGACAGGACCCCACTAGCCCTTTGGGGAGACAGAGGGAGAGTATGCCAGCACACACCAGAGCGCTATATATATATATATATACAGGGATAACCTTATATAAAAGTGTTTTTCCCCTTATAGCTGCTGTATTGTTATACTGCGCCTAATTAGTGCCCCCCTCTCTTTTTTTAACCCCTTTCTGTAGTGTAGTAACTGCAGGGGAGAGCCAGGGAGCTTCCCTCCAACGGAGCTGTGAGAGAAAATGGCGCCAGTGTGCTGAGGAGATAGGCTCCGCCCCCTTCTCGGCGGCCTTTTCTTCCGTTTTTCTGTGGAATCTGGCAGGGGTTAAAATTCATCCATATAGCCCTGGGGGCTATATGTGATGTATTTTCGCCAGCCAAGGTGTTTTTATTGCTGCTCAGGGCGCCCCCCCCCTAGCGCCCTGCACCCTCAGTGACCGAAGTGTGAAGTGTGCTGAGGAGCAATGGCGCACAGCTGCAGTGCTGTGCGCTACCTTGGTGAAGACAGGATGTCTTCTGCCGACGATTTTTCCGGACCTCTTCTTGCTTCTGGCTCTGTAAGGGGGCCGGCGGCGCGGCTCTGGGACCGAGCTCCGAGGCTGGGCCTGTGTTCGGTCCCTCTGGAGCTAATGGTGTCCAGTAGCCTAAGAAGCCCAATCCACTCTGCACGCAGGTGAGTTCGCTTCTTCTCCCCTTAGTCCCTCGATGCAGTGAGCCTGTTGCCAGTAGGTCTCACTGAAAATAAAAAACCTAAAACTAAACTTTCACTAAGAAGCTCAGGAGAGCCCCTAGTGTGCACCCTTCTCGGCCGGGCACAAAAATCTAACTGAGGGTTGGAGGAGGGTCATAGGGGGAGGAGCCAGTGCACACCAGGTAGTCCTAAAGCTTTACTTTTGTGCCCAGTCTCCTGCAGAGCCGCTAATCCCCATGGTCCTTACGGAGTTCCCAGCATCCACTAGGACGTCAGAGAAAAAATGTTAATAGCCTGTTTTTCACACAAGTTAAAATTTTCAAGGCTAATTGAATTCCCAAGGTTGGGTACACACTAGACGATGTGTGTACCCAGCTGACGGAACAGCCAAAGTAACAATACATCGGCCATCCCGTACACACTAATAAATATATATCGGGCGACCGAGCGATATATCATTCACAGACACATTCCGCTGCATCACGTCCTTTGCCGAGTTGTCTCAGTAAAGTCCCAGTTGTCACGTTCATGTTTGCTTTGTGGATCTGGATTCGAGTCTTTGGCTGGATTGGAGTCTAAGCTGAGTGTCTAGAAGCTGGGAGGTCTTATATAGTCTCTGCTCTAGGACTGATCACTCAGGGAGAGTGTGTACTGTTGGAGATACACCGATATAGTGATCAGTGTGGACTGGTTGTTGGAAAACGGAGGCACTGGAAATACGACCGGAGTCTTGATAGGCACTTGAGTAGACTACACACAGATACAGATAACTGAAGGGAGTAGAGCTTAACAGTAGACTGACCAGACTGGAACTGCGTTAGTACTGAATCGGTCAGGAACCAGTGTAGCTATCGACCAAACTGGAACCGTTAATGCCATTGGAGACTGAGCTGGACTGGAACCATTAATGCTTCTGAACCGGACTGGAACTGTCGATGTCTTCGAACTGGACTGGAACCGGCAGTGCAATTAGCTGGAGTACGGCACTGTTAAGGCCCATACACATTAGACGATGTCGCTCTGTAAGCGATATCGTCCAACATTTCCCCCTCCCGGGCCGGCCGGTCGGCGGCTGCCTGTACGCACTGAGCGATATGACCGCTCATATCGCTCAGTGACGTCACGCCCCCGCCAGCCCTGCATGAAGGTCGTGGACGACAGTCCACATCCTTCATGCATGCCCTACCGACAGCGACGATCGTTGCCGACCCGCGGGGCCGCGCATCGGTCGTCGCTGGCGGCATACACACTTAACAATATAATGAGCGACGTCGCTCAAGGAGGGGGAAAATGAGCGACGTCGCTCATTATATCGTTAAGTGTGTATGGACCTTTAGACTTTTAGAGCATAGAGTTCAGCTTCCAGGAGTACAGAGATCAGGTTACAGTTATGGGCCCTACACACACAGTGACCTGATACGGCCGTCGGACGACCCGGCGGTAAGGGGGGGTGACGAGGGGAGATTGTCCATATTGTCCTGCAGGTATGAACGAGCTGGCACCAACGATGAACGAGCGCGGGGCCGCGCATCATTCATCGGTGGTGCCTACACACTGAACGATATGAACGAGTTCTCGTTCATTAATGAACGAGAACGTTCATATCGTTCAGTAAAATCTTTAAGTGTGTAGGGCCCTTTAGAACAGGATGCAACACTGTTGTACTGGCTGGATAAACTGTAAACGTGCTTGGAGAAGAACAAATGATCACAGGATTCTGGTGCTTGAACTGTGTTGTTGGGCGCTGATACTTTGGCTGAAAGTAGAGGCAATTTATTCACTGAATTTAATTCAGGGACAGGAACAGCACAACATGGTTGAGGTTCTCTGCAGCAGATTGTGGAGAGCTAACTAGCAAGTGCCTGTGATATCACTGTGCAAAAGGAATCTGCAGGCTAGAAGCAGTGGTAACTGTGTTAGACATGGCAAATGCTGAGCATCTGGTATGTCCTCATACCCCTGGGTCCTCTGGGATTAGCTGCAGGTATCAAATGGAACATGCTGGTCTCCCAATTGTGGATTTGCGGTCACCTGAGACAGACTGTCATGGCAGCACCCAGAGACCAGCGCTGGTGGGGATTGCTGTATGTGAATGCCAGGGTCCTGATGACAATGTCGGAGATGTAGCATAGAGACCACAGATGGAGTGAGGACATCAGGACCTGTGGCAGACTTGCCGTGGAGCTGGAATCTGGAGCGGGGTAACAGGTGAGTAACGCAGCGGCAGGGGAACAGGGACGTATTTGTGACACCAGTAAAGTTTGGGTTTTTTACAGTAAAAAAACAACTTTCATTGCTTATGGCTTTTAAAAAGCAAAACAAATAAGCCCTATGTAACACCCTCTAACTATGCATGCCTAAACCACCAGCTGTGATGTCAGCCCACAAGGAGCAAGTGTACAGGCAGTCAGCAGACAGTCCGTACACAGCCAGATGCACCAATATATCTGAAGATACAGCCGACACAATATATGTCTGTGAACTACTATATTGTTTACACTCGCCGACTCCCTAGTAATATATCGGCCGCTTGCTCGCACCTAGTGTGTACCAGCTGAACAAATCTGGCTGATATATCTGCTGAACAAGCAGCCAATTCTGGCAAGCATACACACTTACCGATCTGTCGACATGACAACTTGACGGGCACTTGTATTTGCCCACCGAGTGGAGATTAGTCACTGGTGGTTACTGCAGCAAGTGTACAGGTGGGCAGCGGGTTACACACAGCAAGATGCAGCGACATGTCTGCAGATACTTCACTCTCCCCGTCACCTGGCTCCATAGCAGTGCAGGCCAATATGGACGAGATCGTCCATATTGGCCTGCATGCACAAGCGACGGGGCAGCAGCGAGGAACGAGCACGGTGCCGCGCATCGTTCATCACTGGTGTCTCCACACTGAAAGATATGAACGGTATCTCGTTCATTAATGTACGAGATCGTTCATATCTTTCAGTAACATCGCCCAGTGTGTAGGGCCTATTACTGTTTAAGCAGGCTTAAAGCAATGATGTACATTGACAGCTCCTAGCAGCTATAGCAACATTTTATTGTTACAATTGCTCCTAATAAGGACCTTTCTAATGTGTGCGTAGGGAGTGAGGGTGGTTTGTCTGACAGGTGATTATAATTTGTCCTCACCTGGCAATATTGAAGTCTTAGGGCTATATTTACTAAAGCAATGGATTTAAAAAAAAACTTTTCTCATACAGATTCTGCACCAGAGCTCTAGACATTTTTGCAAATAACTATTCATAACTAAAGTTCTGACATAGTTGATTGAATTAACTATACTTATCATTCCCTTTCCATACAAATACAGTTTGTGTGTACACCTTTGTTATGTTTGTTACTGTATCTGCCATCCACCATTTCAGACAAAACAAGGTTGGGAGGAACAGGACAGGAAGTCAGTTCTGGTAAGACTAAAATATATATTTATTTATTTATTTATTTATTAATATATAGATAGATAATAAGCACATTTAAGTACTAGCTGTATTAAATACGGTAATATGCATGCATTGTTAGCTGTCCTTACAAATAATAGAACTGTAATTTAGACATTTGCAATTCTGTTCATAACCACTAGAGGGTGAGCATGTCCATATTTACATCAGGTTTCCATCAACTCAGGCAAAAAATAAGATTTTACTTACCGATAAATCTATTTCTCGGAGTCCGTAGTGGATGCTGGGGTTCCTGAAAGGACCATGGGGAATAGCGGCTCCGCAGGAGACAGGGCACAAAAAGTAAAGCTTTTTCAGATCAGGTGGTGTGCACTGGCTCCTCCCCCTATGACCCTCCTCCAGACTCCAGTTAGGTACTGTGCCCGGACGAGCGTACACAATAAGGGAGGATTTTGAATCCCGGGTAAGACTCATACCAGCCACACCAATCACACCGTACAACCTGTGATCTAAACCCAGTTAACAGTATGATAACAGCGGAGCCTCTGAAAGATGGCTTCCTTCAACAATAACCCGAATTAGTTAACAATAACTAAGTACAATTTATGCAGATAATCCGCACTTGGGATGGGCGCCCAGCATCCACTACGGACTCCGAGAAATAGATTTATCGGTAAGTAAAATCTTATTTTCTCTATCGTCCTAGTGGATGCTGGGGTTCCTGAAAGGACCATGGGGATTATACCAAAGCTCCCAAACGGGCGGGAGAGTGCGGATGACTCTGCAGCACCGAATGAGAGAACTCCAGGTCCTCCTTAGCCAGAGTATCAAATTTGTAAAATTTTACAAACGTGTTCTCCCCTGACCACGTAGCTGCTCGGCAAAGTTGTAATGCCGAGACCCCTCGGGCAGCCGCCCAAGATGAGCCCACCGTCCTTGTGGAGTGGGCCTTTACAGATTTAGGCTGTGGCAGGCCTGCCACAGAATGTGCAAGTTGGATTGTGTTACAGATCCAACGAGCAATCGTCTGCTTAGACGCAGGAGCACCCATCTTGTTGGGTGCATACAATATAAACAACGAGTCAGATTTTCTGACTCCAGCTGTCCTTGCAATATATATTTTTAATGCTCTGACAACGTCCAGTAACTTGGAGTCCTCCAAGTCACTTGTAGCCGCAGGCACTACAATAGGCTGGTTCAGATGAAATGCTGACACCACCTTAGGGAGAAAATGCGGACGAGTCCGCAGTTCTGCCCTGTCCGAATGGAAAATCAGATATGGGCTTTTGTAAGATAAAGCTGCCAATTCTGATACTCTCCTGGCAGAAGCCAGGGCTAGAAGCATGGTCACTTTCCAAGTGAGATATTTCAAATCCACCTTATTTAGTGGTTCAAACCAATGAGATTTTAGAAAGTCCAAAACCACATTGAGATCCCACGGTGCCACTGGAGGCACCACAGGAGGCTGTATATGCAGCACTCCCTTAACAAAGGTCTGGACTTCAGGGACTGAAGCCAATTCTTTTTGAAAGAAAATCGACAGGCCCGAAATTTGAACCTTAATAGATCCCAATTTGAGACCCATAGACAATCCTGATTGCAGGAAATGTAGGAATCGACCCAGTTGAAATTCCTCCGTCGGAGCACTCCGATCTTCGCACCACGCAACATATTTTCGCCAAATTCGGTGATAATGTTGCACGGTTACTTCCTTCCTTGCTTTAATCAAAGTAGGAATGACTTCTTCCGGCATGCCTTTTTCCTTTAGGATCCGGCGTTCAACCGCCATGCCGTCAAACGCAGCCGCGGTAAGTCTTGAAACAGACAGGGACCCTGCTGAAGCAAGTCCCTCCTTAGAGGTAGAGGCCACGGATCTTCCGTGATCATCTCTTGAAGTTCCGGGTACCAAGTCCTTCTTGGCCAATCCGGAACCACTAGTATCGTTCTTACGCCTCTTTGCCGTATAATTCTCAATACTTTTGGTATGAGAGGCAGAGGAGGAAACACATACACCGACTGGTACACCCAAGGCGTTACCAGCGCGTCCACAGCTATTGCCTGCGGATCTCTTGACCTGGCGCAATACCTGTCCAGTTTTTTGTTGAGGCGAGACGCCATCATGTCCACCATTGGTCTTTCCCAACGGGTTACCAGCATGTGGAAGACTTCTGGATGAAGTCCCCACTCTCCCGGGTGAAGATCGTGTCTGCTGAGGAAGTCTGCTTCCCAGTTGTCCACTCCCGGGATGAACACTGCTGACAGTGCTATCACATGATTCTCTGCCCAGCGAAGAATCCTTGCAGCTTCTGCCATTGCACTCCTGCTTCTTGTGCCGCCCTGTCTGTTCACATGGGCGACTGCCGTGATGTTGTCCGACTGGATCAACACCGGTTTTCCCTGAAGCAGAGGTTCTGCCTGGCTTAGAGCATTGTATATTGCTCTTAGTTCCAGAATGTTTATGTGAAGAGACGTTTCCAGGCTCGTCCATACTCCCTGGAAGTTTCTTCCTTGTGTGACTGCTCCCCAGCCTCTCTGGCTGGCGTCCGTGGTCACCAGGATCCAATCCTGTATGCCGAATCTGCGGCCCTCCAATAGATGAGGACTCTGCAACCACCACAGAAGAGACACCCTTGTCCTTGGAGACAGGGTTATCCGTAGGTGCATCTGAAGATGCGACCCTGACCATTTGTCCAACAGATCCCTTTGGAAAATTCTTGCGTGGAATCTGCCGAATGGAATTGCTTCGTAAGAAGCCACCATTTTTCCCAGGACTCTTGTGCATTGATGTACAGACACCTTTCCTGGTTTTAGGAGGTTCCTGACAAGCTCGGATAACTCCTTGGCTTTTTCCTCCGGGAGAAAAACCTTTTTCTGAACCGTGTCCAGAATCATCCCTAGGAACAGCAGACGAGTTGTCGGCATTAACTGGGATTTTGGAATATTCAGAATCCACCCGTGCTGTTTTAGCACTTCTTGAGACAGTGCTAATCCCATCTCTAGCTGTTCTCTGGACCTCGCCCTTATTAGGAGATCGTCCAAGTATGGGATAATTAATATGCCTTTTCTTCGAAGAAGAATCATCATCTCGGCCATTACCTTTGTAAAGATCCGAGGTGCCGTGGACAATCCGAACGGCAGCGTCTGAAACTGATAGTGACAGTTTTGTACAACGAACCTGAGGTACCCCTGGTGTGAGGGGTAAATTGGAACGTGGAGATACGCATCCTTGATGTCCAAGGATACCATAAAGTCCCCCTCTTCCAGGTTCGCTATCACTGCTCTGAGTGACTCCATCTTGAACTTGAACTTCTTTATGTACAGGTTCAAGGACTTCAGATTTAGAATAGGCCTTACCGAGCCATCCGGCTTCGGTACCACAAAAAGAGTGGAATAATACCCCTTCCCTTGTTGTAGAAGAGGTACCTTGACTATCACCTGCTGAGAGTACAGCTTGTGAATGGCTTCCAAAACCGTCTCCCTTTCGGAGGGGGACGTTGGTAAAGCAGACTTCAGGAAACGGCGAGGTGGATCTGTCTCTAATTCCAACCTGTACCCTTGAGATATTATCTGCAGGATCCAGGGATCTACCTGCGAGTGAGCCCACTGCGCGCTGTAATTTTTGAGACGACCGCCCACCGTCCCCGAGTCCGCTTGAGAAGCCCCAGCGTCATGCTGAGGCTTTTGTAGAAGCCGGGGAGGGTTTCTGTTCCTGGGAAGGAGCTGCGTGTTGCTGTCTCTTCCCTCGACCTCTGCCTCGTGGCAGATATGAATAGCCCTTTGCTCTCTTATTTTTAAAGGAACGAAAGGGCTGCGGTTGAAAAGTCGGTGCCTTTTTCTGTTGGGGAGTGACTTGAGGTAGAAAGGTGGATTTCCCGGCTGTAGCCGTGGCCACCAAATCTGATAGACCGACTCCAAATAACTCCTCCCCTTTATACGGCAAAACTTCCATATGCCGTTTTGAATCCGCATCGCCTGTCCACTGTCGCGTCCACAAAGCTCTTCTGGCCGAAATGGACATAGCACTTACCCGTGATGCCAGTGTGCAGATATCCCTCTGTGCATCACGCATATAAAGAAATGCATCCTTTATTTGTTCTAACGACAGTAAAATATTGTCCCTGTCCAGGGTATCAATATTTTCAATCAGGGACTCTGACCAAACTACCCCAGCACTGCCCATCCAGGCAGTCGCTACAGCTGGTCGTAGTATAACACCTGCATGTGTGTATATACTTTTTTGGATATTTTCCATCCTCCTATCTGATGGATCTTTAAGTGCGGCCGTCTCAGGAGAGGGTAACGCCACTTGTTTAGATAAGCGTGTTAGCGCCTTGTCCACCCTAGGAGGTGTTTCCCAGCGCTCCCTAACCTCTGGCGGGAAAGGGTATAATGCCAATAATTTCTTTGAAATTATCAGCTTTTTATCAGGGGCAACCCACGCTTCATTACACACGTCATTTAATTCTTCTGATTCAGGAAAAACTATAGGTAGTTTTTTCATACCCCACATAATACCCTGTTTAGTGGTACCTGTAGTATCAGCTAAATGTAACGCCTCCTTCATTGCCAAAATCATATAACGTGTGGCCCTACTGGAAAATACGGTTGAATCGTCACCGTCACCACTGGAGTCAGTGCCTGCGTCTGGGTCTGTGTCGACCGACTGAGGCAAAGGGCGTTTCACAGCCCCTGACGGTGTTTGAGTCGCCTGGACGGGCACTAATTGATTGTCCGGCCGCCTCATGTCGTCAAACGACTGCTTTAGCGTGTTGACACTATCCCGTAGTTCCATAAATAAAGGCATCCATTCTGGTGTCGACTCCCTAGGGGGTGACATCCTCATATTTGGCAATTGCTCCGCCTCCACACCAATATCGTCCTCATACATGTCGACACACACGTACCGACACACAGCAGACACACAGGGAATGCTCCTAACGAAGACAGGACCCACTAGCCCTTTGGGGAGACAGAGGGAGAGTTTGCCAGCACACACCAAAAGCGCTATATATATATCAGGGATAGCCTTATAATAAGTGCTCCCTTATAGCTGCTTTGTTATATCAAAATATCGCCATAAATTTGCCCCCCCCTCTCTGTTTTACCCTGTTTCTGTAGTGCAGTGCAGGGGAGAGACTTGGGAGCCGTCCTGACCAGCGGAGCTGTGAGAGGAAATGGCGCCGTGTGCTGAGGAGATAGGCCCCGCCCCTTTTCTGGCGGGCTCGTCTCCCGCTATTTAGAAAAATCAGGCAGGGGTTAAATATCTCCATATAGCCTCTAGGGGCTATATGTGAGGTATTTTTAGCCTTTATAGGTATTCATTTGCCTCCCAGGGCGCCCCCCTCCCAGCGCCCTGCACCCTCAGTGACTGCCGTGTGAAGTGTGCTGAGAGGAAAATGGCGCACAGCTGCAGTGCTGTGCGCTACCTTTAGAAGACTGCAGGAGTCTTCAGCCGCCGATTCTGGACCTCTTCTGACTTCAGCATCTGCAAGGGGGCCGGCGGCGCGGCTCCGGTGACCATCCAGGCTGTACCTGTGATCGTCCCTCTGGAGCTTGATGTCCAGTAGCCAAGAAGCCAATCCATCCTGCACGCAGGTGAGTTGACTCCTTCTCCCCTCAGTCCCTCGCTGCAGTGATCCTGTTGCCAGCAGGAATCACTGTAAAATAAAAAACCTAGCTAAACTTTTTCTAAGCAGCTCTTTAGGAGAGCCACCTAGATTGCACCCTTCTCGGCCGGGCACAAAAATCTAACTGGAGTCTGGAGGAGGGTCATAGGGGGAGGAGCCAGTGCACACCACCTGATCTGAAAAAGCTTTACTTTTTGTGCCCTGTCTCCTGCGGAGCCGCTATTCCCCATGGTCCTTTCAGGAACCCCAGCATCCACTAGGACGATAGAGAAATCAGCAATTAATATTTTCTGGATACTAAGGCTCTATTGGCTATTCAAGTTGTTTTAAGACGCAGAAGGTTAACAAGGTCTTACTAATTTATGCCACTATACAAATACTAACTTTTAAGGTGTATAATATACTGTTTCAGCATTCCATTAATTGTTAACAATTGTAAACAGGATTACAAGATGGGGGGGGGGGGGGGAATTATGGTAACTGTTAAAAGCCAAGTCGGTTGCTACTGGCACAATGGGGACATGTATCTTTCCTTGCATGTGGCTGGAAAATTGTTCTTTCACCCCAGCCATGTTTCGCTGGGTCTGATGACTTGGTAATGTTAAATACTCTCGTTTGTCTTACACAATTACCCTTTCTTTCTCTCCAGGCATCTGCCAAGGTTCTGTGCACACCAAATACAGACAGAAAGTAGTTTACCCTAGAGGGCTCCACCTCACAAAGCAGCAACAACAATCAAATAAAGACAAAAAATTAGAAAAAGCAATGCAGCATTTAATTACGGAAATAATTAGGATGTGTCCATGAGTAGGTTATCGCATAGTCATCTGTCATCTCTAGGATGTATGGAAATCAATAAAAAGTGCAATGTTAACAATAATGGCCGCAGTACTGCCGTAACTAGGCATTTTTGCGCGGTGTGCAAGAAACAGGATCGGCGCGCCCCCCCCCCCCCCATACTTAAAATACGGCCAGTACGCGCAACAAAAATATAGGGGTGTGGCTTCATGGGGAAGGGGCGTGGCCACAAAATAATACCAATTCATATTACGCTGTTCAGTAGTCTCCATTATTCAAATTATGCTGCACACATTACACCAGGTAGAGCTCCTTTTACACATTATTCCAGGTAAAGCCCCTGTGACACATTACGCCAGGTAGAGCCCCTGTGACACATTACGCCAGGTAGAGCCCCTGTCACATATTAGCCCAGGTAGAGTCACAAGAGAGAGAGGGCGGGATGTACATATTACGCCAGGTAGAGCCCCTGTGACACATTACGCCAGGTAGAGCCCCTGTGACACATTACGCCAGGTAGAGCCCCTGTGACACATTACGCCAGGTAGAGCCCCTGTGACACATTACGCCAGGTAGAGCCCCTGTGACACATTACGCCAGGTAGAGCCCCTGTCACATATTAGCCCAGGTAGAGTCACAAGAGAGAGAGGGCGGGATGTACTAAAAGGGAAAATGCGGTAAATACCCCATTATCGGGGGTTTTACCGCATTTTCATATGTACTATCCCCCGGCATATTATGTTTAACTCTTCCCAGTCTCTGTTGTAATCGCTTCGCTGTGGGTCATCCTACAGTAATGATTAGGATATCCTAAGTATCACACCACAGTGGTAAGGTCACTGCAGAGTTCATACATCCCCGTGCATGTCAGTTATATGCAGGCAGACTTCAATGAGCGGAGGTCCCCCAATGTACTGTCATGCAGCTGAGGATGCTCATTTACTGGGTGTCATCTGGCAAGTTACTCGTTTTCATCCCCTTCTCCCATTAGTCAGCTTTTATCACTGTCTTTACATCTCCAAGTCTTTTGACTATATAGTATTTTCCACTCCGTTGCAGATATAGGTCTCTGTACTAATAAAGGGTTAATGTATGCAGTCAATGCGTTTAATTCAAATACATTAATAATGTCCAGTCATTTTATATAGCAACGACCATAAGCATCCTCCCACTTACCATATTTCCATATGAAGCCAAGCTGACTGCTAGTACCTCCCCTGTACTGGGTATGGGTCGCTGGGTCGACTCAACTTAGGTAGACAGTCATTAGGTCGACCACTGAAGGTCGGAATGCATTAGGTCGGCGGGGACACTAGGTCGACATGGTCATTAGGTTGACATGTACTAGGTCGACAGGACAAAATGTCAACATGGGTTTTTGGACTTTTTTTGGAGTTGTTTTCTTCGTAAAGTGACGGGGAACTCCAATTAGTGCGCCGTGTTCCCTCGCATGCGCTTGGCACAGGTTACTATTCCCAATTGTAGTCCACATGGATCGTAAAGTATGAAAAAGTCCCATTTTTTTTTACAAATGTGAAAAACTCATGTTGACCTTTTGACCTGTCAACCTAGTACATGTCGACCTAATGACCGTGTCAACTGAGTGTCCCTGTCGGCCTAATGCATGTAGACCTTTAGTGGTCGACCTAATGACTGTCGACCTAAATTGTGTCGACCTAACGACCGTATCCACTTGTACTCGCCTTCGACCTCTCCAAGTCACTCCCAGTGCCAGATATGCAATGCCTGCACGGACACTACCTCCTGTTTTCTGCGGCCTCCCTCCGGGTTAACACTCCCTCCGTAATAATGGGGTTACCCAATTACCAGAGCTCTCCTCCGGGCACCTCCGATTCACTGCTGCAGCTTCCTTTTTTTTTTTCTCCCCTCAACTGCCATCCATCACTCCTACAGCTCATGCTGATCCCTTCTACCCGCATGCAGCTTCTAGCATGTTCTCTCCCCCAGCCCACCAATGACTACCTTGTTTTCTTCCTGCATTCATATCCAGTTACCTCATATATATATTTTTAGCAGTTACTTGGTTTCTTATTACCCCTATCTTGTCAAATAACTGTAAAAAACCAGTGTGTCACACTTTACCTTTACATTTTTTACATACAATCTATGACATAAGTTCAAACAGTGACTACATGTTAGTACATATGCGATAAGCATCGCTGCGATGGGAAGCGATGTATGTTAATACATCCCGCCCGGAGAGAGAGGGAGGGGAAGAGAGATAAGGTTGGGAGGTAGAGAGAAAGAAAGTTGGCAGGTAGACAGACAGAGTAGTGGGAAGGAGACAGAGAGGGGTGGGAGGGGGAGAGAGGAGAGAGAGACACACAGGGTGAGATTCAAATGATATATCACGCCCAATTTCCTTCTAAAATGATCTCCGTTATTGCGTATATTGCGCCCATAGTGATCAGGTTTAGCTGTGTAAAGGGTTGGGTGCCTTCCTACTCCGGAGGTAGCAAGCTGAAATAATGATACCACGCCCCTGAGGGCAGAAACAGAATGGGTGTGAAAAGGGGTGAAAAGAATTGAATCTCCCCCACAGTGTGTATTTTCACCTTGCAGGGGGCCCTGCTTCTCAATGAGGGACCACGGAACGCGGTCATCCAGTTGAGGAGGAGAAGGCCTGGGAAGGAGGGAGTGCTGCGGATCTCGACTTGCGGTCAGAGGCATACAGCAACAGAGCTACCCGCGGTAATGGATGAGGCTGGCAGGGGATGAAAGAGCCGGGAGGGGGCGGGGAATGTGGGCACACAGCCGCAGCGCTGCCCACGGTGAAAGATGCTGCCGATGGCCGGAGGTGGCGGAGAATGCAAGGTAATGTATGTAGAGATGTGCAGAGCAGAAACGGAGCTCAGCGCACAGCTACATACATTACATATGTACTGAAGATGCTGCTGCTCCGGAGAGGGGTTGATGGCGGGGGAAGGGGGGGCATGAAGAACCTACCTGCTAATTGCTGGAGCCTCTTCTGACCTCCTCCTCTGTCCCAACTCCCGAATACTGCTCCAGTCCATGTCGCAGCCTGACATCGGTCAGTCCATCGTTGGCCCACTCACCCCTACCGTCATTGGCCGGGGAACTTTGTGGGAGGCGGAGCTCTGGGCTGCTGAAGGGAGCTGGGTGCCACACAACTTCACAAGTGACATATGGGCACTCGTCAGATTCCTTTCCGGAGAACGTCAGGATTGTTTAGGAGTAGGATACTGTCTTGGTGACGGGTAGGAGGGCAGCTTTGATTCATTATAAAATTTAAACAAATCCACCACTGGCGCTACCTATAGCAGACAGCGCTGCTGCAGGTATAGAGTGGCCAGTCAGGAGTCACAGCGCACGATGCGCACACATGTAGTTACGGCCCTGGGCCGCAGTAAAGCTGCAGAAAAATAAATTTGGTGAATGTATTTAAATTAAAACAAAACAAAACACAGAAATAGCATTTTCAAATGAAATATATATTTCAGATGACTTAGGCTTGGGACAAACCTGAACAATGGATTAGCCGCCCGCCCAACGAGCCAGTTAATCCAACTATTTGGTAAGTATCCTGCACAAACGAATTTTGCATACACACTTACCAATCAGCTGTCCAACGCACCTGGCCACAATACCTAGTAGTGACATCATTGTTAGTGATTTCTGTTGCTGGTATATGGGTCAGACAGCGGCTTGCCCACACACAGGCAGATGTACTGATATATCTGCAAGATATGGCACATGCTGTTCTGCACAGCCAACATGAGATGTCTGTGAGCGACGTTGTTCACAGACACATTAGGCGGTATTCAATTGTTTGAAAAGTCAGTTAGGTGTCTGTTTTTTCCTCTCTAATAGACAGGGAAAACCAGACACCCAAACAATTTCAAACAATTGAGTTTCCCCCATTGGCTCTACACACGAGCTGATGGTCCAGACGATATATCATTTGTCAGCTGTAGGAATGATATAATCGGCAACAAGCCTAAGTATAGCACATTCACCAATGTTGCATACTACATAAATGACTTTCTCTGGAGACTAAAGAACAGATGATATGGATCATGTTTTGGATTTGCATAGGTGCAGCTGGATGGTCTGCCCAGCACACTCTGAACTGGACTCTGACCGTCCACACTTCCACATGCAGTAACAACCTAAGGACCTCATTCAGCTTCAGTCTTGAAACTGCAACTGCTGACAATCCCATGCCCGAGGCCGCCCAGCACAGGGAAAGGCTGTCCAGCATGCTAAATCCTGTCCAGCGCTGCGATCACATTGCAAACTAGGGTCAACCTCTGCCTGAGCTGCCTGGCTGCCAAGGCAGATGCACCGACGCCATTTTTCCCCACTGCAGCAGCCACGTGTGCCGTCATGCAGCCACCCCAAAAAAATGAGGGGACCCGCTCGTGTTCCAGTCGCCATGCCCCTGCAACGGTGTGTCACCGCCCCACGAATGCCTCTGCCTATCAATCAGGCAGAGGCATTCTCATCACTGAATAAGGCCCTAACGGCAATACAATGAACAATTTTCGTTCAGATCTGATATTCATTCAACAAAATAGAAAAGGTCAGGTTCGTTTGATTGAATTCAACTTGTTATACCGTTTTTCTGATTCCATGCAGTGAGCAGTGTATTAGGGCCTTTATAGAAGTATATCTGGGACAATTACACAGCCACGAGTTACCATTTGCTTGGATATTCTTGCAGATCACATAGTGTTAGAGTTCCTGAGTCCTGCTTGGTGCCCCTGCAGTGTGGGAGGTACTGTACACATCACCAGAAAGACATTCACTTCCACTGTTATCCAGGCTCACCACGTGCAATGTAAATGGGTCAGTTCAAGATTGAAGGCTGTAAAGTTTTTCTGAGCCAATGGTAAAAATATCTCCAGCACCCTAAGTATGGAATCTCAAGAGGTTTCTTTTAGGACTGGGGGCACCATAGGCGTGAGCACTGGGGAGTTCCTGGGTGCTGGGAACTGGAGAGAAATTAGATTAAGCCATGTGATTTTACTGAGAGCATGTAAAATAGTGCTAGACATGCCCAAAAGGCGGTGCTAGACACCTGTGATGCACCACCTAATAAAATTAGCTGCGGACGACTATGGGGGCTACTTAGCTACTTACTCCTGTAAGCCTCCAATTTTAGATAAAAATATATTTATTTTTGCAGTAATTAAAAAAAACAACAACCTCAAAATAGGTCTTGTCGTACAAGAGATATTTAAAAAAAAATAAATGCTTAGCGGGTATGCAAAACTACTCTTTATTAATGACTAGGTTAACACTTGGATTTCAGACGGCAGTAACAGGAAAGGAATATAATGAAAGAGTCTGCAAAAAACTAGTAAAGGCCATTACGCATACTTGCCTACTTTAGATTTATCCCTCTCCGGGAGAAGCCCGGAGAGGAGACGCTGCAGGAGACTTCGGAGGGCGGGGCTGTGACATCATCAAGCCCTAAAATTAAGCGACTTGCGAATACGGGAGATTATCTCTATCCTGCCCACATCACGAGAGTGCGAGCAGGATGCGGGAGACCTGCCTACTCTTCCGGGGGTGCGAGGGGCTACCCCAAAAAACGGGAGCCTCCCGCAGTTTCCGGAGAGTAGGCAAGTATGCCATTACGAAGCCTGAGAGAAAAGTAACAGGACAAGAGTTTAAAGATGGCAAGCAACAGTAAATCAGAAGGTTTTCCCATATTAATACTGTATACAGTACATGCATATAGCCATAATGCTAAGGATGCAGCATGAATGGCCATCACAGATCTACTGTATGTGAAATACAGTAAGATGCTGAATATGACGGAAGTCAGGTGTGTGATTCGGAGCTCTCACCCTTGAGCTGATGGATTGGTGTCAAACCACAAGGACATCAATCTTCCCATCACAGCTTCACTGGGTCAGCAGCCCTGAGGAAGCTGGAAGAAAGATGAGCTAGATTATGATGACAAGCAGCAGTTTCCCAGCCAGGTGACAGCCTCCTAGAGCTGGGCTATTAGCGTGTCCTACAAGGGACACTGAGCAGGGTGATACCATGCAGAACCAAGTGGAGAGCAGAGAAAGTCACTGTACTTTATATGTCACTATTAAAAATGCATTATTAACACTGTCAGGCAAAAAATTAATGATACATTCTTGGCTGTTAATATAGTAGGTAGTGCAAAAACAAACAACTTTAAGGAGTGCAAATATAAACAGATAAACATGTAATAAGAAAGGAGAGTGATATAATAGGAGAGCGAGTAAACCACACGATAACCAGAAGTTAGGGAGTGAATCAGACAATAACTGCACATTGGTGGTCATTCCGAGTTGTTTGCTCGTAGCTGTTTTTCGCAACGGAGCGATTAGGTGGTAAATGCACATGCGCATGGTACGCTGCGCGCATACGTTCAGTAAGTTAACACAAAACTTTGGAGATTTGCTCAAGCTCGAGCAACGTTTTTTCATCACTCAAGTGATCGTAGTGTGATTGACAGTAAGTGGGTGTTTCTGGGCGGCATCTGGCCGTTTTCAGGGAGTGTGCTAAAAAACGCAGGCGTGCCAGGATAAAACGCAGGAGTGTCTGGAGAAACGGGGGAGTGGCTGGCCAAACGCAGGGCGTGTTTGTGACGTCAAACCAGGAACTAAACGGACTGAGGTGATCGCAATCTAGGAGTAAATCTGGAGCTACTCAGAAACTGCAAGGAATTATTTAGTAGCAATTCTGCTAACCTTTCGTTCGCTATTCTGCTAAGCTAAGATACACTCCCAGAGGGCGGCGGCCTAGCGTGTGCAATGCTGCTAAAAGCTGCTAGCGAGCGATCAACTCGGAATGAGGGCCTTTATGCAGCATAGTAAAAATAGAAGTATTTTGCATAAAGAACCTCATTTTTATGCTACACCAAGCGCATCCTTGATGTTAATAAGAAGATTTTATATTACATAAGTGCAAAGGTGATATGCAGCAGGACAGAGAATACAGTGTACAGATGTGTCATTTTATACATAGTCCCTCTCGGCGCACCAGGACCAAGTATATTTTTTGCTTAAATGTGCATCTAATTTGCATAAATAAAACAAGTAACAACTGGAAGTGACACAACTGCACTGCTTGCACAGGCAGACCACTCGCGCTTGCAGCATTTGTACATCTGTGTGTGCTTTTTCTTACGCCAAGTTCTGTTGTGCTTCATCTGCAACTTTGTACATGTGTGAAACCAATTCAAGTGCAGTTAATGTTGCAGCCAAGCATCTCTAGCACAGGGATAAGTTCAATTTGCTGGCTGTCTGGATCCCGGTGGTCAGGATACAGATGCCGGAATACCGCCAGCCAACAATGCCGCCAGCCCGAATCTCGACAAAACAGGACTATTCCCACTCGTGGGTGTCCACGACATCCATAGAGTGGGACTAGTTCCTGTGGCAAGCGTAGTGAGCCATTAAGCTCACAGCGCAGTGAGCCCGCAACGGGACTCTTTGCGCTCACATTGCTGCCAGCATTCTGGAGAGCAAGATGCCGCTGTCAGGATATGGACAGCTGGCATCCCGCACGCATATCATACTGAATCCCTAGCTGCGTCTGCTATATAAGTGTAAAGAAATATTGGGTATGCTATGCTCTTGAAGCGTCTATGTTGCCCTGGGCATCTCCCACTGTATGGTGTACAGATGTTAGGGGCGTGATGTAATGAAATCTAAGTTCGGTGGCCTTGCGGGATGCCGGCCAAGCTCAGGCGTTTTCTTAAAGGAGCAATCATGTACAAGGATAAAGCATGCCTTGAAAAGGATTGCCCCTTTAAAAAAAAAATGTCAGAGTTCGCTGGCATCCCGCACGGCCGCCAAACTTGGACTTCATTACATCTGGCCTTGGTGTATGTAGACATATCTGTATGTAGTGAAAACAGTGTTTATTGCTGAACCTATGCGAACTGAACACAGGGTTTTAAACCTTGTGTCCAAAGCACCTAAAACCCAGTGTATATATAAATACGAAAGCTCTCACTCACTGACTGACTCACTGACTGACTGATCACTTAGGGGTCTATTTACTAAGCCTTGGATGGAGATAAAGTCACTGGAGATAAAGCACCAGCCAATCGGCTCCTAACTGCTATGCCACAGGCTGTGTTTGAAAAATGACAGGAGCCGATTGGCTGGTACTTTATCTCCAGCAACTTTATCTCCAGCCAAGGCTTTGTAAATAGACCCCTAATTTTCTTACTTCCCGATATGTTAGGAAGATAACTTCCTAACACATACTTCAAAGTCATATACTTATAATACTTCAAAGGAAGAGAAGTATTACACTGAAACTGGAGGGAGGCAGGTTCAGGGGAAATGTAAGTAAAAATTACCTCACACAAAGGGTAGTGGATAAGTGGAACAGCCTCCCATCAGAGGTGGTAGAGTCTAAGACTGTAGAGCAATTTAAGCATGCTTGGGATAGGTATATGAATTTCCTTACAAAGAATTAAGGTTCAAAAAGGGTTGAGATTACCTAAAGGATAAAAAAAGGGGCATACTAGATGGGACAAATGGTTCTTATCTGCTATAGGTGCTCCTTGGGTAACGCCAAAAACCACGGATTAATAAATACTTAAATTAAGACGTCGCAAATTTACATCTCTATAGATTTACCAAATTTTTAATACTCATTTATATTTACAAACCAAGAAAATCAAACTCCCATGCAAACAACAGCTAGATGCATATAAAACACGGCTGTCTGAATGGTTTTGCGCTCACTACTATTATGCCTTCCACAGGCAGGTCAAAGCACTGTCTACATTACCATTAGGAATACTCACTCATGAAAATGCATTTTTCCAGGTACTTCCCAAATACATAGAGTATTTTATCCTCTTAAGTATTGATTAAAACCTATTTTTATTTCAAATATGATATTTGTAAGTTTTTAATATTAAAAGCATTAGTTTATTTGTGCAAATCTACAAACCATACACCATCATGTTACAAGTACAGTGGTTTACACTGCCTTCTAACTTAAAAATACAATACTGTGCAAATGTTTTAGGCAGGTGTGGAAAAATGCTGCAAAGTAAGTATGCTTTTAAATTAAATTAATTCAATATTTGGTGTGACCACGTCTGAGTTTTTCTGAACACTCCCTGAAAACGGTCAGTTGACACCCAGAAACGCCCACTTCCTGTCAATCACTCTGCGGCTGCTAGTGCAACTGAAAAGCATCGCTAGACCCTGTGTAAAACGACATCATTCGTTGCTAAAGTATGCTGCGCGTGCGCATTGCGGAGCATACGCATGCGCAGAAGTGCCTTTTTTTGCATCATCACTGCACAGCGAACGAATGCAGCTTGTGAACAACTCGGAATGACCACCATACACCTTTGAAAAGTGTAAAACAGTTTATGCAAAAAGCGATTTCATGGAAATACTGTAGGCTGTAAACCTGCGGCAAGGTTGTCAGATTTGTGACTTACTACCTGTGCTATGTGTGTGTACACCTGATAGCACAGCAGTAAGAAAGGTTTTGGGTTCTTGAATGAACTAGTTCTTGTTTGTAGGTCCTACTGTATAAAGCAGATGCATCTTAATGGGAAAGATTTGCTGCTCATCATCTTTTATTTATTTGGTGCCAAAAGGGTTTCATAGTGGAAGGAGATTCAAAAAAAATTACATAGTGCATTTCTGATCATACTGAAGTGTAAAGAACAAATTCACAACTTTACAAATATACATAATTATAAAACACAGATTTCCTAGGGGCTTATGTAAAAGCCTGAGAGCTGCAGGCAGTACAGGAATTATTAGACACCAGCTATAAAAAGGTTGTATGTATGAATGAATTTGTCATGGTAAATAGAAGAGTACAGAAGCAATATAAAGAGCTCATAAACAACGTAAACTGAAAAGGCATGAACACGGACACAGAAGAACCACATCAAATGAAAGATCAGATGAAATGGAATACTTTAAACTATACATTTGAGTACATATTTTAACTTATCAAAATGACCACAAATTAAAACTCAGTACATTTTTCTTTAGCTACAGCGTGGTATAACATCTATCAGATATCTGAACTTGAGACGTTACTCTAACTTCAAAGGGAATATTATAAAATCCCAGTCTCGTAACATGGAATTTCCCTGAGGTTATATATGGCTTGGTCCCAGTGGCATAGTTATAATGGGTGCAGTGTATGTGGTGCACACGGAGCTCCGGGGGATAAAGGGGTCCACAACGCGCAACCTGCACCTATTTATTAAATACTCACCTCTCCGAAGTCCCCCACCGGCAGCAGCAACTTTCAACAAATTTCCGGTAAATAGCGCAGCGGCCAATTCCCCGGAGATTTGTGTATACATAATAGAGTCTGTGCCCCTCTAGTGCTCAGACTCTATTGTGCTGACGGATACCGGCTACAGAGGGGGCCCACAAGGAGGAGGATGGACACGGGCCTCCTCCTCTGTTACTACGCCCCTGCTAGGTCCCATAACTGGATTCAAGCGGTTCTCAAATTTCCTGACTATTTCAGTGGATTTGGTCAGTGGTCGTCACTAGTGGAACTTGAACAAGGGGTCCCCCTCCAGTCTCATGTACTCAATCCTTTAATGCTTTCAAATTCTGCATTTACTGCAAACTCTGCCCTAACCCCATACTCTATGAGATCTTACCCCATTTCTGGATCTCTGCAGACACCATCCCAGATGTCAAAATGTAATCTGTACAATACTGTCTACCTCCACTGAACCATCATGAAACGAAGTGCGAGAAGGACCTGGGCCAACCTTTTGATGAAGAGGCTTTAAATGACAGGAGACTGCAAATTCCTAAAAGCTCCATGTAAACTAGAATTAAGGAAACATCTGTATTATTGTTGGTATTATAACTCAATGAGGCTTAATAAAATTGTTTCCACCGGTTTCACCAGATTTTTGGTAACTCTCTTTTGTTGTGCATAGGGTCCTAAATAACCACTTAGATTAAGAAAGCCAATGGGACCTTTCCTATCAGAGCCTCAGTTACCCTACCCAGTATCCCAATACACTGCCTAGGAAGTTGGCTGCATAAATCCTAACAGCGGCTTAGTGCTTAATAGATAAACACTGGAAAAAAACATGTGCCAGTCACCCCCTACCTTCAAAAACAAGTTTATCACTATCATGATAGAGATCACATGTTTAATTTATTTATTTAACAGTTTCTTATATAGCGCAGCATATTCCGTTGTGCTTTACAATTGGAACAACAGTAATAGTAAAAACAGATAGATATAGAGGTAGGAAGGCCCTGCTCACAAGCTTACAATCTATAGGGAAATAGGCATTGATACACAAGGATAGATGCTACCTATTGCATAATGGTACACCAGATTGCTAGGTTCTTAATGGGTTGTATGATATGATCACCCAGCAATGTTGGCCAAGGGTCAGGAGGGTGTGTGAGTAAAGAAAGACAAGATATGTGATGTTATGTGTACTGTACAGAGAGGATGTAATTAGATAGGGAAGCACTGAAGGTTATGTGGGTGGGTCTAGAATTTGATAGGCTTGTTTAATCAATTGTGAGCCCCATTGTTCACAGAGAGTAGGTGGTATATTTACTAAAGGTCGATTTTGATCAACTGAAATCGATCACAAATGATGTTGGGCTTCCAGGGCTAAACCACATATTAACTAATGTTTAAAAATTAATATACAGTGCCAGACCCTCCAACATGACCCGCCCCACTAGGTACAAAATGCTCTGTTTCTGGACTTCCCTCTTAATTTATGATTTCCATCACCTGTGTTGAACTAGTTAAATGATAAGAAAGCTGTTTCGTCACAGGTGATTGCAATAATAAATTAAGAGGGAAGTCCAGAAACAGAGCATTTTGTACCTAGTGGGGCGGGTCATGTTGGAGGGTATGCAGTGCATCCAGAAAGTATTCACAGCGCTTCACTTTTTCCACATCTTGTTGTGTTACAGCCTTATTCCAAAATGGAATAAATTCATTTTTTCCCTCAAAATTGTACACACAATACCCCATAATGACAATGTGAAAAAAAGTTTTCCAGATTTTTACTAATGTATGAAAAATAAAAAACCAAGAAATCACATGTACATAAGTATTCACAGCCTTTGCTCAATACTTTGTTGATGCACCTTTAGCAGCAATTACAGCCTCAAGTCTTTTTGAATATGATGCCACAAGCTTAGCACACCTATCTTTGGCCAGTTTCGCCCATTCCTCTTTACAGCACCTCTCAAGCTCCATCAGGTTGGAAGGGAAGCATCGGTGCACAGCCATTTTCAGATCTCTCCAGAGATGTTCAATCGGATTCAAGTCTGAGGTCTGGTTGTGCCACTCAAGGACATTCACAGAGTTGTCCTGAAGCCACTCCTTTGATATCTTGGCTGTGTGTTTAGGGTCATTGTCCTGCTGAAAGATGAACCGTCGCCCCAGTCTGAGGTCAAGAGTGCTCTGGAGCAGGTTTTCATCCAGGATGTCTCTGTACATTGCTGCATTCATCTTTCCCTCTATCCTGACTAGTCTCCTAGTTCCTGCCGCTGAAAAACATCCCAACAGCATGATACTGCCACCACCATGCTTCACTGTAGGGATGGTATTGGCCTGGTGATGAGCGGTACCTGGTTTCCTCCAAACATCCCCGGCATTCATACCAAAGAGTTCAATCTTTGTCTCCTCAGACCAGAGTATTTTGTTTCTCATGGTCCGAGGTTCCTTTAGGTGCATTTTGGCAAACTCCAGGTGGGCTGCCATGTGCTTTTTACTAAGGAGTGGCTTCCATCTGACCACTCTACCATACAGGCCTGACTGGTGGATTGTTGCAGAGATGGTTGTCCTTCTGGAAGGTTCTCCTCTCTCCACTGTGGAATGCTGTAGCTCTGACAGAGTGACCATTGGGTTCTTGGTCACCTACCTGACTAGAGCCCTTCTCACCTGAACGCTCAGCTTAGAGGCCCGGCCAGCTCTAGGAAGAGTCCTGTGCTCATTGGGACCTTCAAAGCAGCAGATATTTTTCTGTATCCTTCCCCAGATTTGTGCCTCAAGACAATCCTGTCCCGGAGGTCTACAGACAATTCCTTTGACTTCATGCTTGGTTTGTGCTCAGACAAGCACTGTCAAGTGTGGGGACTTTATACAGACAGGTGTGTGCCTTTCCAAATCATGTCAAATCAACTGAATTTACCACAGGTGGACTCCATTTAAGCTGTAGGAACATCTCAAGGATGATCAGTGGAAACAGGATGCACTTGAGCTTTATTGTAAAGGCTGTGAATACTTATGTACATGTGAGTTTTTTATTTTTAATAAATCTTCAAAAATCTTTAAAAAAAAAACTTTCACGTTGTCATTATGGGGTATTGTGTGTAGAATTTTGAGGGAAAAAATTAATTTATTCCATTTTGGAATAAGGCTGTAACATAACAAATGTGGAAAAAGTGAAGCGTTGTGAATACTTTCCGGATGCACTGTACATAAAAAAAAAATCTGTGTGGTTTAGCCCTGCAACCTCAACATTGATTAAGACCTCTTTCAGACATGCATCAATATCCTGGGTTTATGCACATGAATCTGGGATTTTGGTATGTCTGAATACAAATGACTCGGGACTGTAAGCCTAATTCAGCGTGAGTTGTAGATGAGCGAAAAAAACTCACATCTACAACTCTTTACTGTGACATGAGGGGGGACGCCCACCACAGGGCAAGTCTGCCCCGCATGCTGGGTCCATGCTGAATTAGGCCCAGAGTCCTGGGTCCGCGACCCTGCTAGACCCGGGTCTGATGTCTGAAAGGGGTCTACGTTCAATTTTAATTGAGCTGAAATCAATTACAACGATCAAAATCGACCTTTAGTAAATATACCCCTAAATCTCTACCTCCCTTCTCTATCCCTTGATCTTCTTCCTGAGCCCATGCATGGCAAGAAGAACCTCAACAGTCAGTTATGTATTATTCTTTTGATGTTACTTCTACCATAGGATTTTACTGACTTTGAACTCCATAAATTTGAGTCAATCAAGGCACCATTCCTCCTTCACAGTTCTGTACAATCACATCTCGGGAAATGTACCAAGGTCATGAAGGAGTCTCTATCATCCTATGAGCGTTAAGTGCATTATTTCACCCACAATAAGAAAGTAATATAATGGGCGGTATTCAAATGATATAGCACGCCTAATCTCCTTTTTAAAAAGAACCCGTTATTGCGCATATTGTGCCCATAATAATCAGGTTTAGCTGCGTAAAGGTTTAGGTGCCCTCGCTACCGCAGGGGTAGGGAGCTGAAATGATTATATCATGCCCATCAGCAAAAACAGAACGGGTGTGGAAGGGGGTGAAAATAACTGAATACCGTCCAATGGCTTTTATCAGTTCCATAGTTCTTGATTTTGCTACCTGGTAACTGGCAATATCATGATCATGGCCACGGTTGGCTGTAGGTAAAACTAAAATATGCAAAACAATGTCCTACAATAGAAATTATATTTAGATAAACATGTATTCATCTATCCATTTGTCAAACATGCCAGGCTTTGCTCTCTGGCCATGAACTTTTACACCCATTTTATGTATTGTTATTTGCACTACTGTAAATGAAATATGGTTCATGACTCTGGATACGAGACGAGGAACAGCATAACTGCCATCAGTGTTTAGTGAACTGTCATTCCTACCAATGATTTGCTGCATGGGAACTAGTCTCATTTTTAAAAGAAACATCCATGTTTAGTGATTTCAAGTAGCTACATTTGTTTCTTAAATGAATCTTTGCAATGACATCATATCAGTGTTGAGGGGTGGTATTCAGGTGACCTGCGGTCACATGACCTCCACCCCGCTGGGATCCTGGCGTCGGTATGCTGAGACCGCCGGTCAGCCATACCACACCCGTGTTGAGCTGGGTGGGGTTCCATATACTGTATGCACCAGCCGTCCATTACAGAGCTGCTGGTGTATTCACTTTGGCATGTGCTGGTTAATTGTGAACAAGTTAATGTCCCCTACTGTGCATGAAGCAGAGAATATATAGGTGGATTAATTACATGACCAGAGAGTGACGCTGAGAATTTACAGAGCACTACTGAAAAAGGTTATTTCCTCTGCTGCTAGGTTAGACACAAACTGTGATCAACTTAAATAGGTGGATATCAGAACATTAGAATTGTAAAAAGGAACACAGGTCTTGCATTTCTCCTTTTACTTAGAGGGTTATATGCTGCTTTCCTGCTCAGCGGTTTGTCTTCTTTTGTAAGACAGCCCTTTCAGGAGGGAGGAGATGTGCCCTTGAACGTCCTCCAGCTTATCTGTACTGCACTGTGTGCACTGTGGCTTCTGAGTGCCACTGAATTGTGCCTTGCAGGGGTCCTTAGTCTATTAGACAATCACTACAAACTAACACAGTATTTAACAACTGTGCTACACAAATCCACAACCGATACTGAATGCAGTGCCAGTGGTCTACAAATAAAATGCAAGTATTGTGTGAGGATACTGCATATGTAAATGTACAGTGCAAAGAAACACTGCTAAAAGATCCCCAATAGCAATACTAAATACATACATGTACACACTAGGGCCAGATATAGGAGGATAAAACTAGACTAGGTGGTCGACTCAATTTGACATACCCTGAACTTACTGTAGCTCTGGATTCACTGATTATTGGGCCCGATACTGCTTTGTAATGTATTGCACAGCTGCAGGGGAAGGGGCTGTGCAATACCGTGTAAAATACAAAACATCCAAATGCAGCAGGAGGCATCTGTAGGAAATAGACGTCTCCTACATGCATCCTGGTCAGCCGGGTCCAAGAAGTCTGCGTCCAATGATGCAGACCCTGGACTTGACACACCTATTTTGTAAAACTGACCCGCTACGGTTAAGAGGGGCCTGTGAGCGATCTTGCAGAATGGGTGTTGCACATGTACAGGCCACCAACAATCGTATTTGAACATAAACCTTTGGTTTGAGTACAAATCTGAATCCGGTTCATGATTCGCAGCCCCAGAGGACTGTGTATTAAAATTTGTGATGGCAGGTATAGATTACGAGGGAAGTGCAGGAACAGAGCATTCTGTCCCTCCTGGAGGGAGGTATGCATACTTTCACTCACTCTCTTTCCATCCTCTTACCTAAGGAAGTCTGGCAGGCCGGAGCTGGAGCAGATCATCCTCCTGTTCAGCCTGGTTCCGTGTAGCTCCGCCCCCCAGTCCCATGTAGTCCCAACCCCTTTTAGGTCAGCACACTGCACTGACACAGGGAAGGGGAGAGGAGGCTTCATGCTGCCGGCGCCACTGCCTGTCATAGAGTGCGACAGGCGCAGCAGCAGGGGGACATCAGCTCAGTACAGGCAGGCCCGGATTAAGCTTAGGGGCAACATGGGTGGTCGTCCCGGGGCCCCCACACACAGGTGTTCATACTGTAACACAGTGCCTTAGTCCGAGGAGGAGTTCCGTCGGCGTTGGACACAAACGGCAGCAGGCGTTCCTGTTGCAGTAGCTACCCTCTGGCCGTACCCATATCCAGTGACTCAAATTCTTTCACCGCAACGCTGCTCCATTTCACCTTCCTCTTTCATCCTCTCCACTGTGAACTGACCCCTGTCTGAGTGTAGAGCGGGGCGGGGCTACACAGCGGGCAATAATACAGTAGTGAAAAAAGCAATTGCAGGCATGCCTCACAGTGGGGGCGTGTCTTGAGGTATGATAGCCAATCGTGGAAGTCCAGGAAGAGACCGAAATCCGGAGCTCAGCAGCGCTGCAGACGTTGGAGGCCGCGGCCGAGAGCCGAGATGGGGACAAGAAGTAAAAGAAGAGGAACAAGTGTCCAAGATTAACAGCGTGAAACGATGAGAGCAGTTGTTTCTGGCTGGGCTCCCAGCGATGGAATCAACAGCACCTCACCTCTAGTAGCAGCAGCAGTAGCAACCACCACCCAGGGGGGCTCAGACAGGTACAGGGAACACTACTGAGCACCGCGCCCGCAGGTGTTGCAGCAGGTAGTGGGAGCAGCGGGTGTTGGGGTCTAGTACACGTCTGACTTTGCACAAACTGCAAGGGGTCTTCCTGCTAGGACTGGCACAGGGAGAGTGGGGTGGAGATAGAGATGTGCACCGGAAATTTTTCGGGATTTGTGTTTTGGTTTTGGATTCGGTTCCGCGGCCGTGTTTTGGATTCGGACGCGTTTTGGCAAACCCTTCCTGAAATTTTTTTTGTCGGATTCGGGTGTGTTTTGGATTCGGGTGTTTATTTTTCAAAAACCCCTTAAAAACAGCTTAAATCATAGAATTTGGGGGTAATTTTGATCCTATCGTATTATTAACCTCAATAACCATAATTTCCACTCATTTCCAGTCTATTCTGAATACCTCACACCTCACAATATTATTTTTAGTCCTAAAATTTGCACCGAGGTTGCTGGATGACTAAGCTAAGCGACGCAAGTGGGCGACACAAACACCTGGCCCATCTAGGAGTGGCACTGCAGTGTCAGACAGGATGGCACTTCAAAGAAATAGTCCCCAAACAGCACATGATGCAAAGAAAAGAGAAAAAGAGGTGCACTGTGGTCACTGGATGGCTAAGCGACACAAACACCTCAATATCACAGGAATTATTCATTCTAATCAATGGTATTATTGGTCCAAATCACTGGAAGAAAATGACAAAATCACTGGAATTATTGGTTCTAATCAATGGTATTGGTCCAAATCACTGCAAGAAAATGACAAAATCACAGGAATTATTTGTTCTAATCAATGGTATTATTGGTTCCAATCACTGGAAGAAAATGACAAAATCACTGGAATTAAATGGCAGTAATGTCGGGAATTATATCAAATGGCAGTACCACTGGACATATACAGAAGTGTCAAACAGGATGGCACTTAAAAAATAGTCCCCAAACAGCACATGATGCAAAGAAAAGAGAAAAAGAGGTGCATTGTGGTCGCTGGATGGCTAAGCTAAGTGACACAAACACCTCAATATATCACAGGAATTATTCGTTCTAATCAATGGTATTATAATTATTATTGGTCCAAATCACTGGAAGAAAATGACAAAATCACAGGATTTATTTGTTCTAATCAATGGTATTATTGGTCCAAATCACTGGAAGAAAATGACAAAATCACAGGAATTATTCGTTCTAATCAATGGTATTATTGGTCTAAATCACTGGAAGAAAATGACAAAATCACTGGAATTATTTGGCAAGATCACTGTAATTAATAATGATAAATCACTGATATTAATTGGTAAAATCTCGCTATCGCCTGCCTAGTGAAGTGGAATCTAGATGGAATTTTGTACCGGGGACACAATAGCTTCATCAATTGTCTAAATCCCAATGCACTAATGGCGGAAAACGGGCACACCTCTAACAGCGCACTGATTATATTGAGAACTGATTATACTGAGCACTGATTACACTGAGCACTGATTATACTGAGCACTGATTGATTTTACTGAGCACTGATTATACTGATCACTGATTGATTTTACTGAGCACTGATTATACTGAGCACTGATTTTACTGATCACTGATGATACTACGGAGAACTGACACTGAGCAGCTAGAACAGCACTGGACTATTGTACTGTATTATACTGGTCACCACAATGCAGCACTGACACTGAGCACAGATATTAAGCACTGATCAGGATACTAGAAGTGACACGGTGCAGCAAGATAACGCTATGGCCTACTGTACTGTACTACTATATACTGGTGGTAACCACAATGCAGCACTGTACTACTATATATACTGCTCACAAAAATGCAGCACAGATATGGAATGGATACTTGCAGTGACACAGAGCTGCAAGATACAGCAATGGCCTACTGTACAACTATATACTGTTGGTCACCAAAATGCTGCACTGTAATACTATATATACTGCTCACAAAAATGCAGCACAGATATGGAATGGATACTTGCAGTGACACGGAGCTGCAAGATACAGCAGTGGCCTACTGTACAACTATATACTGTTGGTCACCAAAATGCTGCACTGTAATACTATATATACTGCTCACAGAAATGCAGCACAGATATGGAATGGATACTTGCAGTGACACAGAGCTGCAAGATACAGCAATGTACTACTGTACTGTACAACTATATACTGTTGGTCACCAAAATGCTGCACTGTCCTACTATATACTGCTCACAACAACAATGCAGCACAGCTATGGATAGTATACTTGACACAGAGCTGCAAGATACAGCAATGGCGTACTGTACTACTGTATATGTATACTGGTGGTCACCACAATGCTGCACTGTCTTACTATATACTGCTCACAACAACAATGCAGCACAGATATGGATAGTATACTTGACACAGAGCTGCAAGATACAGCAATGGACTACTGTACTGTACAACTATATACTGTTGGTCACCAAAATGCTGCACTGTCCTACTATATACTGCTCACAACAACAATGCAGCACAGATATGGATAGTATACTTGACACAGAGCTGCAAGATACAGCAATGGACTACTGTACTGTACTACTGTATATGTATACTGGTGGTCACCACAATGCTGCACTGTCTTACTATATACTGCTCACAACAACAATGCAGCACAGATATGGATAGTATACTTGACACAGAGCTGCAAGATACAGCAATGGACTACTGTACTGTACTACTGTATATGTATACTGGTGGTCACCACAATGCTGCACTGTCTTACTATATACTGCTCACAACAACAATGCAGCACAGATATGGATAGTATACTTGACACAGAGCTGCAAGATACAGCAATGGACTACTGTACTGTACAACTGTATATGTATACTGGTGGTCACCACAATGCTGCGCTGTCTTACTATATACTGCTCACAACAACAATGCAGCACAGATATGGTTAGTATACTTGACACAGAGCTGCAAGATACAGCAATGGACTACTGTACTGTACAACTATATACTGTTGGTTACCAAAATGCTGCACTATCCTACTATATACTGCTCACAACAACAATGCAGCACAGATATGGATAGTATACTTGACACAGAGCTGCAAGATACAGCAATGGCCTACTGTACTGTACTACTACTATAATTATATACTGGTGGTCCCCACAATGCAGCACACTGAGCACAGATATTTGCAGCACACTGAGCACAGATACGGAGCTTTTCAGGGAGAGAACGTAGCCACATCCTCTCCGTTCAATCTCCAATGCACGAGTGAAAATGGCGGCGACGCACGGCTCTTTATATAGAATACGAATCTCGCGAGAATCCGACAGCGGGATGATGACGTTCGGGCGTGTTCGGGTTAACCGAGCAAGGCGGGAAGATCCGAGGCTGCCTCGGAACCGTGTAAAATAGGTGAAGTTCGGGGGGGTTCGGATCTCGGAGAACCGAACCCGCTCATTTCTAGGTGGAGAGTGTGTGCTCTGTCTATAACCATCTCTCTGCTCATGGAGCAGTTCCTGGACAGCCTACTGATAATCTGGGTGAGTGTCCTATGTGTTTTGGGGGTGCTTGGGGTAATGTATGTGTGGGGTTCTCTAAGCATTAAGTATTTTTCTATTGCAGCTAATCATCAGTGTCTGCATGGGTGTACCGCAGGGATGTAAGGGGTAAGACAGGCTCCTACCATTTAGACCCACCCTCATGTGTGCTTCCCCAGCCACTGACCTCACTGCACGTCACTGCTCTAATCCCCTCCCCCCCCCCCTTCTCCTTCCGCCACTGCCTGCCCCACTGCTGTGGGAATGTGTCCTGTTTTACAGGACACATTCCAGCTGCAGCAGCCAGGGAGCCTATGTCCCCTGCGGGACAACGTCGCTGACAGCGCTGGGACAGCTTGTCTGTCCCCAGCGCCTGTCAGTGTGTGGCGGCGGGTGTCCGGTGCAGGGATTACCCTTTTCCCTGCACCGGACCAGAGGCTGCGGGGACATTTGAATGTTGGCGCCCTCCGGGAGCCAATCGCGGCTCCCGGAGCAGCAGCCAATAGGAGAGGGGCGCGGCGAGCCAATCGGCGCTCGCCGCGTCATAGGCCCCGCCCCCGGCGTCTGACGTCAGACGCCGGGCGGGAGCCTGAACTGAAGACCGCGCGCGGGAGCGCGAAGAGAGGAGACGCCGCGAGGAGGAGACGACGGGAGGCCGCGCCGAAGAGCGGTGAAGAGGTCCTGAGGCCGCGGAAGAGGCCAGAAGACGCCAGGCCCCTTGAAGAAGATGTCCAGCGGCGGCTGGACGCGGAGAAGAGACGGAGGCGCCGCTGGCCAGGACGGGCCAGCGGCAGAAGAGGGTGCCGGAGACCCCCGGATTAGGTGAGGCCTCAGTGAGGCTAACCTTCCCCCTCCCCTTTTCCTTCCTCGACCACCAGGGACGGGCATTAGGCCCGAGGGCACGTGCGGGCAATAGGCCCGAGCGCAGTTAGGAGTGCGGGGGGTTCATTGACTGTCACGGGGGTTTGGGCATTAGGCCCAAGCCACCCCTTTCCGGCACAGTAGGTGGGCACTAGGCCCGAGGGACAAAAGCAGGCATTAGGCCTGGGGACAAATAGAGGGCACTAGGCCCTAGTGTATTTTGGGCAGTAGGTACCTATAAGGTGACCCTGGGCACAAGGCCCAAGTCACCCAACGGGCAACAAGTTAGGCGGGCGCTAGGCCCGTGGGCGGAATCAGGCCTCCGGCCTGTGTGTGCAGTTAGGGGGCGCTAGGCCCAGGGAATAAGTGCCCCCGAGGTGAGTAAAGGTGGCACTGGGCACTAGGTCCAGGCCACCCTGAGGAGTTTAGGTAGGCAGGTCCACGGGACCTGAGCCTCATAGAAGGTCGTGTACAGGAGGTTGGCAGGCCGTGCGGCGCCCACCCCCTTTCCAGAGGTAGGGGTGTAAAGGGACAACACCGTGTGATCTTGTATTCAGATATTGTGATGTAGGTTGTTACCGTGCAGGGCAAAGTGTATGCGTTGTTTAAGTTGTGCATAGTTGTGTTGCACCACCCACACGAGCTAGTTTGAGGGCTCTGTTTATGTAGCTAGTGTAGCGGACGCACACTAGGGTAGTTCTTGGCCCTGCACGGCTGTTTCTCTTTGCCTCCTTACAGGGACCTGTAAGTGGAGAAGATCGGAGTGCAAGACTTGTGACGATGAGTAGCATCTTTGTACGTTTGTCCCTTGTCTGTCCCCGAGCGCCGGAGTCGGGATTGCTCACGGACGTGAGAATCCTTTTCATCACACTACGTGCGAGAGCGCGAGTGTGTGAAATCTGGGTGGCTGAGGCTTAGTGCCGGTGATGACCTTTCACCCAACCGGTGAAGGTCGCGGTCACCCCTGGGGTATCCCCTGTTCCAGTGGAAGAAGGGTCGATACCCCCTTTAAGGTAAACTATTCTCTCCTCAGCTCGGTCGTCGGTCAGCTCCGAGAGGGAATCGCCGTGTCCGGATCCGATTGAAGATTGCCAGGTCCGTTGAAGGTTCCGGTACCTGAAGGTGAGAGAGAGCGGCGCCTGGTGAGTACCGAATTTACACCTGCACGGCAGCAGGCACCACCACACGCGCAGCCGTACCTCTTACACTGCTACAGCAGCTCCAGGCTGTGTCCCTCCTAACCGCTGCTCCCTCTCTCTCCCTGCCTTCCCCCACTACCCTCTCCATACCAGGCATCCCACCTCCTGTGTACTGACAGTCCGTAATGCTACACCTACTTCCACCACTGCACCTGCAGTGCCACCTTCCCTCACCTACCTTTTTCCTTTTTGTCTGTAGGTACCTTCTTTCTCTCCAAGCAATTTTAACTACTGTTCTCATCTTTATCCATGCATTTTTTTCATTTATTTTTTTATAATTTTTTATTAGAATTTTTTTATTTTCTATTTAATTTTTATTCAGTCTCATTTTTTTTTTTTTTAAACAAAAGGGTGAGGGGGTGATGATGTGTGACATAATGTGTAGAATAATGTTTAAGGGGAATTACTGTGTGGCATTATATACATAAAGGATACTACTACTGTGTTGCATTATGTATATAAGGAGCACTACTGTGTGGCATAATGTGTATAAGGGAAACTACTGGGTGATGTAACATGTATAAGGGGTACAACTATGCAGTGTAATGTAACGGTCACTACTGTGTGGCATCATTTGAACTGGGGGTACTATTGTGTGTCTACGCCCCTTCCCCACAACACTCCCTTTTGTTCCAGCACACGATCTCTCTATTTAAAATGCACTGTCTGATACAGGGAACCAATATCCCTAGTTACGGCACTGTGTGTGTGTTATGGGGGGGCGAGATTATGAGCAATGTTACTACTGGGGGCCCCCACAAATTTGTTGCCCCTAGGCCCCCACCAGCCTTAATCCGGCCCTGAGTACAGGGATGCAGCGCCTCTCCATTCCTGGCGCTTCCCTGCACTGCATCCTTTGCTGAGTGGCTTGCTCCGGCTCTGGTCCAACCCCACTCTGGTGTCACTTTAGGGGGTTACACAATATACACATGGAGATGTGTGCTGAGCGATCTATCACAGACCGCTCAGCACACTTCTCTCCCCCCGTTTAGCACACAGCGCAATGTGTGCTGAGTGGAGGGGGGGGGGGGGGGAAGGGGGGGGGCAGCTCACTTCACACAGCGGTGAAGTGAGCGACCTGACTAGATATGGCATGCATCACTGTCACCGGCACCCACACACAGAGAGATGTTGCTTATTTTCTAAGCAATCTAGTCAGATTGCTTAGAAATTAAGTAAAAATTGCTCCTTGTGTACCCCCCTTTAGTCTAGGAAGGCAGGGCCGAAACTAGGGTTTCTGTCACCCGGGACAAGGCAGTCATTTGGCGCCCACCCCAATATACAGAAATACATCCTCCTGTACATGTACACACCATCAATACACAGTACGCCCTTGTATATACACATACCCCAACATACTGTGATTAAATACACCCCTCCTATACATACAAATTAAGTACCCACCCCGGGTACTCCAGCATACACACACACACGCGCACACACACACACACACACACACACACACACACACACACACAAACACACACAACACCTGGTTACGCTGCACTGCTCCAGTACACACACACTGGGTTACACTGCACTGCTCCAGCACACACATCGGGTTACACTGAACTGCTCCAGTAGACACACACATACACACACGCACACACACACACACGGTTACACTGCAATGCTCCAGCACACACCCACGCAGAGGGTTACACTGCATTGCTCCAGCACTCACTTGCTGGGTTACACTGAACTGCTCCAGCACACACAGGGTTACACTGCACTGCTCCAGCACACCCACACACAGGTTACACTGCACTGCTCACTGCTCCAACACACACAAGGTTACACTGCACTGCTCCAACACACATACACACAGGGTTATACTGCACTGCTCACTGCTCCAACACACACACACACACACACACACAAGGTTACACTGCACTGCTCCAACGCACATACACAGAGGGTTACACTGCACTGCTCACTGCTCCAACACACACACACACACACAAGGTTACACTGCACTGCTCCAACGCACATACACACAGGGTAACACTGCACTGCTCACTGCTCCAACACACACACACACACAAGGTTACACTGCACTGCTCCGACACACATACACACAGGGTTACACTGCACTACTCACTGCTCCAACACACACACAAGGTTACACTGCACTGCTCTAACACACATACACACAGGGTTACACTGCACTGCTCCCTGCTCCAACACACACACACACACACACACACACACACACACACACACACTGGGTTACAGTACACAGCACACATATTTTACATATATAACTGTCCGCCTGTCCCTACCTTTCCAGACTTCTAGCGCTGATCTGCTGAATCAGTCAGGGCCCCCTCCTCTCAGTTTCTGAAGCATCACACACACAGCGCTGGCAGAGGCTTGCATGTGTGTGAAGTGACGCCTCTACGTACATGTGTCTCCGACGGGAAGCAGATTACTTGACTGTCCTGGCGCAGCAGAGCGGGGACGGGGCCTCTTCAACCCGGCTGCGCCGTCCTGCACTGCATGCCCTGGTTACCGCCTCATACATGTATTTCCGGGAAGCAGATCTCCGGAGCGTCCCGGCGCAGCGGAGCGGGGGCAGCGCATCTTCAACCCCTGCACTGCATGCCTCGCCGGTTACCGCCTCGCGACAGCGCCCTCTCTCTTTCCGCGCCCAGGTCGCCTGCCCCCCTAGCCACCCCCCTAGTTACGGCTCTGAGGAAGGGATATTACATAATACTTAATGCACCAGTGCATATCTATAGTCACAGGAAGCAATTACTCATTTACAAGATTTTAAACAAAATATACACTATCCGCTGATTCCAAAATCAGAATGTTGCCTAAATAAAATGATTTCCCCATAATTTCTATGTAGAAACACAAGGACAAAAGATAAGCCCTTAATATGCATTCATACCATGTGTTGGTCAATGTACCACCATCCACATTAACACAACTTCCCCTTTTAAAACAAAAAATATGCTGTTTCAGTGTCACACAATATGCTGCCTCGAACAACAGTATGCTGCCAATCTACACGCGTGGGTGCGTCGCCCCATGACTGACTGCAATGACATTACTTTATACATAACCAGTTGCCAGCCCGACGGAACATCATAACAGTAATGTCAGTGCCGGCAGCTGTGTGCGCCCAAATACAGCAACACTTGAATTGCTCCATCAGGCGCCATCTAGTGGCTGTCGATGCGCAAATCACTTGAATTCCCGTCAAAGAGGTGATGAGCAGCGTTAGCCTTTTATTATATAGGATGGCCACAACTGTAAAGCAAATTGTAGCTGTTTCTCTCAGATGTTTGCAGTAAGAGATGTACCACAAGACAAACTTGGTGGAATTCCTCTGTACTTTATGTGCGGGACATACTGTAAAATTTATTAGTAAAACAAGTTGTGTGATATCATATTAAGGTAAGGGTAACTTAATATGGTGGTGATCAAATCTGACAAATGAAGGCGGCATCATGACATGGCTTAACTGAAGCAAACCAGAGCTTCAAAAATGAAAGGGTATCAGGCAGTAATGACCTATAAGGAAGCACAGGAGTGCACACAGACAGTAATGACCTATAAGGAAGCACAGGAGTGCACACAGACAGTAATGACCTATAAGGAAGCACAGGAGTGCACACAGACAGTAATGACCTATAAGGGAGCACAGGAGTGCACACAGACAGTAATGACCTATAAGGAAGCACAGGAGTGCACACAGACAGTAATGACCTATAAGGAAGCACAGGAGTGCACACAGACAGTAATGACCTATAAGGAAGCACAGGAGTGCACACAAACAGTAATGACCTATAAGGAAGCACAGGAGTGCACACAGACAGTAATGACCTATAAGGAAGCACAGGAGTGCACACAGACAGTAATGACCTATAAGGGAGCACAGGAGTGCACACAGACAGTAATGACCTATAAGGAAGCACAGGAGTGCACACAGACAGTAATGACCTATAAGAAAGCACAGGAGTGCACACAGACAGTAATGACCTATAAGGAAGCACAGGAGTGCACACAGACAGTAATGACCTATAAGGAAGCACAGGAGTGCACACAGACAGTAATGACCTATAAGGAAGCACAGGAGTGCACACAGACAGTAATGACCTCTAAGGAAGCACAGGAGTGCACACAGACAGTAATGACCTATAAGGAAGCACAGGAGTGCACACAGACAGTAAGGAGGATGCACTCAGATGTAACTGTATTTAAGCTAGAACATAGGCAAATATTTAATACACTTTCTCGAATAACCCTAGTCAAATATGAGTCCTGGCTTGCTGTAAAGATGCCTGTTATCCCTATTAAAATTCCTATTTAACTGCCAATAGCAGGCTTAGGGTCTGTGTTAGCTGTTACCTTAATCATTTTACACTTAATGGGAATTAGTTTCTTCTTCAAGATCTCTTCAAAAAATCTCAACATCTCAAATGTAGTATTACTAGGTACTCATGTACCATGTTCATGGTGAAAAGTGTTTGAGCTTGGATCATTGGGGTCTATTCAGACCTGCACGCAGCAGCCACTTCCAGGGGGTATGCACACGCGCAGCGTCTGTAATGAGCGTGTGCAATCCTTCATGAAAGATGGCTGGATGGATGATGTGGCCGCAAGGTGATTGACAGCAGCGGCCGTCATGGGGGCATCAACGCAGCATTTAGTGGGTGCGATCCAGACAACGCAGGCGTGTTCGGACAGTTTGTCACACGCAGCAGCTCCGAGAAAAAAATTTGGCGCCCGAACTGCCTGCCAGCGCAGTCAGGGGTCAAACTTTAATCGATGCGTTCGCAATTAAATTGCAAATGCATCACCACACACATGCTGAGTGGCCCTGAGCAGGGCGGCCCCTAGCATGTCAGAAGATGGACACAGACCTTGCTGCGGGAAGCAAGAGCTGCATCTATCTGTGAATAACACCCTATGTACATAGGCTGGTACCAGCATCATACCTAATAATTAACTGATAAAAATGACCAGCTGAAATGGGCAATTTATTATACACAGCCTGTGACAAGTACACAATGCAACACAAATATTGCAGTCCATGACCAACCCATAAGTCTGTGACAGCCATGATAACAATGCACAAGGTTGTGGTTCTACAAAAGGTTTACATAAGTCTAATTGGTCTTTAAATCCAAACTTAAATACCTCTCCAACCTGTTTTGTGACAGCACAAACTTGCCCCCCCCCCCCCCCCTCAAAAAAAGAAAGCATTCAGCATTTCTGAGAGTAATTACAATCACTGTCATAGAAATACCATGGTGTGATACTACATTGGTTCTCCCTGCAGTAACAGTAAACACATAGAAACATAGAATATGACGGCAGATAAGAACTACTTGGCCAATCTAGTCTGCCATAAACACATGTACACATTAGTTAATTTCTTTTTTATTATCATCATCAGGAGCCAATTAACCTATCAGTATATTTCTGGATTGTGGGGTAAACTAGAGTACCCAGAGGAAACCCACTCAAGCACAGGGAGAAATGTACAAACTCCACTGTTAGGGTCACAGTTAGGGCCATGGTGGGAATTGAACCCATGACCTCAGTGCTGCGAGGTAGTAGTAATGCTAACAATTACAAAATCTGTACTGCTAATTGGAGTGTTGTTTATGATGAATAGCCAAATGCTGGGAACCAGTTCTACCAGCTCCTGACAGCTGCATGCTGTGCAAAAAAGCAAGAAGAAAGCAGTACAGCTACTGGGAGTGTAATTTAGTCTACAAGTTGACCCGAACTTGTCATGATTTGGTATGGATATAAATAAAGGGGCAACAGTGCATGTTTCCATCCAGCATGCACAGTCCAAAAAAGTGCATAACCCAGTGGTTCACAAGATTTTATCACGGATCAGATTATTTTTCACGGCACCCCAAGGTCTAAAGTTTCTTTAAAAAAAAAAAAAAATACATGTAGATTTTTTTAAAAAATCAATAAATTGTGTTTATATGTCAACCTTAGGTACAGATATGTGGTGATGGACAGGATTTGCTTCTGTTCGTCCACATAAATTATGACTGGCAGCCACAGGCACTGGTTTTGTGTATTACATTGACCATAAATAATTTGAATCGTTCTTGGACCACCAACCCAGGGCACCCCTGCAAGTGCCATGACAACCAGTTTAGGAACTACTGGCATAACTGTTGAGCTATTGTGGTTATTGGTATTTATCTACTGTACATGTTTCAACACTTTTGGCTTAAGGGCGATACTGCCCAATTTCATCCGATTTTGGGCATTCGGCCCGATATATCGGGTGAAATCTGGCATTTTGGAGGTGTTTCTGATCTAATGCGCATTCCCGTGAGCATCAGATCGGATCCTCCAGTTTGAACGTGCTGCACTCGTGATATGTCGGACACCGCAGGCAAGGCTGGGATCACCCAAGATATATCATATGCAAAAGGACAGCATACGATGCATCTTGGGCAGTTCTGCCGCCCGGGAGGCTGTCAGGGTGATCGCCTGCAACATGACAGAATTGGATGTGGAGTCTTTGCAGAATGATCTATCTAAACTTGAACTCTGGGCGTCTAAGTGGAAAATGAGGTTCACTACAGACAAATGCAAGGTTATGCAATTTGGGACTAAAAACAAACTTGCATCCTACATATTAAATGGGGAACGCCTAGGGGAAAAAGATTTGGGGGTATTCATTGATAATAGGCTTAATAACCATACACAATGTCAAAGCGCAGTAAAGAAGGCAAGTAAAGTGCTAGTGTGCATAAAAAAGGGAATTGAGACAAGGGACTCGGATGTAATCATGCCGCTGTATAAAGCATTGGTACGTCCGCACCTGGAATATTGTGTTCAGTTTTGGGAACCATTGTATAAAAAAAGACATCAGTGAACTCGAAAGGGTTCAAAGGCAAGCTACTAAATTGATTAAAGGCCTAGAAGGACTGGACTATAAGGAAAGATTTACTAGGCTGAATATGTATACAATAGAAAAGAAGCGTCTAAGAGGGGATATTATTAATATCTTCAAATATGTAAAGGGGCATTACAAAGAGTTATCAGAGGAATTATTTATTAAAAGAACACAGTTTAGGACACGTGGGCACTCGTTGCGGCTGGAGGAGAGAAAGTTCCGAACGCGACGGAGGAAAGGGTTCTTCACTGTTAGGGCAATTAGGATGTGGCATTCCCTGATAGGGAAGGCGGTAATGGCAGACTCTGTAATTGGATTTAGAAAAGGAATGGATAAATTTATGAATGAAAATGATATACAAGGTTATATTATTTAAAATAATCAACGTGGTTAATTCGGGGGTAACATGAGTTATAGTAGTTAACTAGTCATAAAACTTATTCAGTGGGTATGTAGAATCATCACAACTTAATACAGGTTGAACACGATGGGCAATTTGCCTCTATTCAACCTCAATTACTATGTTACTATGTTACATGTCGCATAAGTATATGGGGCCCATAAGATTGAGACCTTTTTAAATCTGGGCATGTTCAACAAGCTGAGGGGGGAAAGTACATAGCCATGTATAAACACTGTCTACTTTATACTATTATGCCCAGAGGCGTATCTAGCACGGGGCGAGCAGGGCACGTGCCCTGGGCGCCATGGCAGCCCCAACAGAGGGGGGCGCCACCGGCACCTGCACGGCCCACTCGCCCCATGCTTCAGGGATTCCGCCGGCGCTACCCGCGGCGCTTTCCCTGTCTCCCCGGCTGCTGTGCCTGTCACAATAGACAGGCAGCGGCAGCCAGGAGCCTCCCCCTACTCCCCCCTGCAAAGTGACTGTGTGTACGCGATCGCATGCGCGATCGTGACCGCGGAGGTGCGCGCATGCGCGTGCGCGACCTCGGGGGGGGGGGGGGGGGCGTGCGGCCCCTGCCCTGAACAGCAGTGAGTGCAGGTGAGCGGGAAGGGGGTGCGGGACATTTTTTGTGTGTGTGTGTGTCGGACAGTGTGCGTGTGTGTTGTGTGTGGGACATTGTGTGTGGGACAGTGTGAGTGTGTTAATTGTGTGTGTGGGACAGTTTGAGTGTGTGTAAATTGTGTGTGTGACTGTTTGTGTGTGTGGGACAGTGTGCGTGTGTTAATTGTGTGTGTGTGGGACAGTGTGTGTGTGTTAATTGTGTGTGTGTGTGGGACAGTGTGAGTGTGTTAATTGTGTGTGTGGGACAGTGCGTGTTTGTTAATTGTGTGTGTGTGTGTGTGTGTGTGTGTGACAGTGTGTGTGTGTTAATTGTGTGTGTGTGTGGGACAGTGTGTGTGTGTTAATTGTGTGTGTGTGTGGGACAGTGTGAGTGTGTTAATTGTGTGTGTGGGACAGTGCGTGTTTGTTAATTGTGTGTGTGTGACAGTGTGAGTGTGTTAATTGTGTGTGTGGGACAGTTTTGAGTGCGTGTTAATTGTGTGTGTGTGGGACAGTGTGCGTGTGTGTTCATTGTGTATGTGTGGGACAGTGTGAGTGTGTTAATTGTGTGTGTGTGGGACAGTGTGAATGTGTTAATTGTGTGTGTGTGGGACAGTTTGAGTGTGTGTTAATTGTGTGTGTGTGGGACAGTGTGCGTGAGTGTTAATTGTGTGTGTGTGGGACAGTGTGCGTGTGTATCAATTGTGTGTGTGTGGGACAGTGTGTGTTAATTGTGTGTGTGTGGGACAGTGTGCGTGTGTCTTAATTGTGTGTGTGTGTGTGTGTGTGTGTGTGTGTGGGACAGTGTGAGTGTGTTGTGTGTGTGTGGGACAGTGCGTGTTTGTTAATTGTGTGTGGGACAGTGTGCGTGTGTGTTATTTGTGTGTGTGGGACAGTGTGCGTGCGTGTGTTAATTGTGTGTGTGTTAATTGTCCCGGCGGTTATTGGCGTCTGTAGTGTGCGCCCCATCCTCCTCCGCTGCCGCTGACAGGAGCGGCGGTGTGCGGCTCTCCCCCTCCTCCGCCGGCTCCGTCCTCCCGTCGTGGCCCTGCAGTGTGTGCCGGTCTCCCCAGCAGCAGGTTAGTCTCTCCCCCCCTCTCTCTCTCTCTCTCTCTCTCTCTCTCTCTCTCTCCTCCTGTGGATTGCAGTTTGTAAGTATCATTTTAATTTTTACAGGTACCCCTATTGAATTCTACTGGACAAGTGGACGTGATCGGCGTGGGATGTAGGTAAGTAATCTGTCTCTTATTTTTACAGGTACCCCTATTGGATTCTACTGGACAAGTGGACGTGACCGGCGTGGGATGTAGGTAAGTAATCTCTCTCATTTTTACAGGTACCCCTATTGGATTCTACTGGACAAGTGGACGTGACCGGCGTGGGATGTAGGTAAGTAATCTGTCTCTCATTTTTACAGGTACCCCTATTGGATTCTACTGGACAAGTGGACGTGACCGGCGTGGGATGTAGGTAAGTAATCTGTCTCTCATTTTTACAGGTACCCCTATTGGATTCTACTGGACAAGTGGACGTGACCGGCGTGGGATGTAGGTAAGTAATCTGTCTCTCATTTTTACAGATTCCCCTACTGGATTCTACTGGACAAGTGGACGTGACCAGCGTGGGATGTAGGTAAGTAATCTGTCTCTCATTTTTACAGATTCCCCTACTGGATTCTACTGGACAAGTGGACGTGACCAGCGTGGGATGTAGGTAAGTAATCTGTCTCTCATTTTTACAGGTACCCCTATTGAATTCTACTGGACAAGTGGACGTGACCAGCGTGGGATGTAGGTAAGTAATCTGTCTCTCATTTTTACAGGTACCCCTATTGGATTCTACTGGACAAGTGGACGTGACCAGCGTGGGATGTAGGTAAGTAATCTGTCTCTCATTTTTACAGGTACCCCTATTGAATTCTACTGGACAAGTGGACGTGACCAGCGTGGGATGTAGGTAAGTAATCTGTCTCTCATTTTTACAGGTACCCCTATTGGATTCTACTGGACAAGTGGACGTGACCGGCGTGGGATGTAGGTAAGTAATCTGTCTCTCATTTTTACAGATTCCCCTACTGGATTCTACTGGACAAGTGGACGTGACCAGCGTGGGATGTAGGTAAGTAATCTGTCTCTCATTTTTACAGGTACCCCTATTGGATTCTACTGGACAAGTGGACGTGACCAGCGTGGGATGTAGGTAAGTAATCTGTCTCTCATTTTTACAGGTACCCCTATTGGATTCTACTGGACAAGTGGACGTGACTGGCGTGGGATGTAGGTAAGTAATCTGTCTCTCATGTTTACAGATTCCCCTACTGGATTCTACTGGAAAAGTGGACGTGACCGGCGTGGGATGTAGGTAAGTAATCTGTCTCTCATTTTTACAGGTACCCCTACTGGATTCTACTGGACAAGTGGACGTGACCGGCGTGGGATGTAGGTAAGTAATCTGTCTCTCATTTTTACAGGTAACGCTATTGGATTCTACTGGACAAGTGGACGTGACCGGCGTGGGATGTAGGTAAGTAATCTGTCTCTCATTTTTACAGGTACCTCTATTGGATTCTACTGGGCAAGTGGACGTGATCGGCGTGGGATGTAGGTAAGTAATCTGTCTCTCATTTTACAGATTCCCCTACTGGATTCTACTGGACAAGTGGACGTGACCAGCGTGGGATGTAGGTAAGTAATGTGTCTCTCATTTTTACAGCTACCCCTATTGGATTCTACTGGACAAGTGGACGTGACCGGCGTGGGATATAGATAAGTATGTGTGAGTGTGTCAGTGTGCTTTAATAAATTTTTACTGTCACGGTGTGTGAGTTGTGTTTTTATTTGGGTATTTTTTCTGTTGTAGAACTACAGGTACCGGCGGGCCCGTTATTTCCCTGCATGTTGGTACTTGAGGTTCTCCAAGTACCAGCAAGCGGGGGAGGCTTTCTGGGCCTTGTAGTTCCACAACAAAAAACAATATTCTTTTTTTACTTGCATGGCTATCAGCCTCCCATCCACAGCCCACGGATGGGGGGGACAGCCTCGGGCTTCACCCCTGGCCCTTGGGTGCCTGGAGGGGGGGTGACCCCTTGATTTAAGGGGTCCCCACTCCTCCAGGGAACCCCGGCCAGTGGTGACTAGTTGGGGGGGTAATGCCACGGCCGCAGGGACCTACATAAATGTGTCCCCCGGCTGTGGCATTATGTCCCTGGCTAGTGGAGCCCGGTGCTGGTTTTAAAAATACGGGGGGACCCCTACATCTTTTGTCCCCCGTATTTTTGGAACCAGGACCGGACTAAGAGCCCGATGCTGGTTGTCTAAATACGGGGAACCCCTGTCCAATTTTTTCCCAGTATTTAAACAACCAGGACCGGCTCAAAGGGCCCGAGGCTGGTTATACTTAGGAGGGGGACCTCACGCAGTTTTTTTTTACATTTTTAACCCATTCAGACCCTTCTCCATTAAGTTAATGGAAACCCTGGACAACAAAATTGCATTCATGTCCTCCTCCCACTCCCTTCCCAGTCCCAAACACTGATTATTATTTTTTTCTATAAAAATGTACAATATATCATAAGTATGATGAGCAGGCATGCAGCGGGCATTGGCGACTTTGGACTGAGTTGCAAATTAGTGGCGGAGGGCTGGGTCAGTTGATGGTGGGCGAGTTTGTAAGCCATTGGTGGTGGCAGCGGGCATCGGCTCAGAGGCAGTGGCGGGCATTGGCTCGGTGGCGGTAGGGTTCATCGACAGGATTCGGCAGACATTATGGCTGTAGTGCCTCACCGCACGCCACTGACCTCACCGCACGCCACTGGTGTGTGGGACAGTGTGCGTGTGTGTTAATTGTGTGTGTGGGACAGTGTGAGTGTGTGTTAATTGTGTGTGTGTGGAACAGTGTCAGTGTGTGTAAATTTTTGCAGTCCAGTGTGTGTGTGGGGGAGAGGAAAGTATGAGAATGTGTGTGTGTGTAGTCTGAGTGGGTGTGTGTAGGATTTGGGGGTGGCCAGTCTGTGTGTGTGTAATCAGTGTGTGTGGGATGTACTAATGGCCATTTACCGAAGAGAGATATGTATTAAACCACGGGCACTGAGATGCCCTTCTCACTCACCATCCAGCTGGGTGGGCGAGCCGGGCGGGTGGAAAGCCAGCAGCAGGGGCAGCATGCCGGATATCAGCAGCCGAGGGTGGGGGCTGTAATGCACATGCGGAGCCCAAAGCCGGAGATCAGCAGCATGCTGACCGGCAATAAGCAGCTTCTGCTTCCGCGTTCAACATGCTGCTGATCTCCGGCTTTGGGCTACGCAGGGTTCGGGGGATGGGTGTCCTTTGCCGGTGTACTGCAGCTCCGGGGGTGCGGGCTCCGGAGGCTTTCAGCACTGTTGAATATCCAGCTGCCTCAAGTATGTACAGCCCGCACCCTCTGCTGCTGATATCCGGCATGCTGCTGCTGGCTGTCCCCCCGCCCGGCTCGGCCACACAGCTGTATGGTGAGAAGGGCATCTCAGTTCCTGAGGTTTAACACATATGCCTCAGAAAATGGCCTCTGCGGTAAACGATACTAATGCTTACCGTGACAGTAACAGCGGGGAGGAAGGCGCACATCGGGATCCTGCAGCATGAAACAAGAACCCCTTCGGAGCGCAGCAGGCCACACTGAAAAGGGTGCATACCCGGTGCGGTGCTCTGCATCCCGGGTGGTGCCGAAGATGTGGAGTGTCGGAGGTGGCAGAAGCGCCGCAGCTTGGGGTGAGAAACCGCTGCAGCCCTTCCGCTGCTAAACTCTGCAATTAGTCTATTAAGGGGGTGGGCTCCCCTCATCATAGTGCCCCACAGGCCATGTTAATTCTGGGGGTAGGATCCCCTAACTCTATAATGGGAATTTTGGCTCATATCATGTGCTGTAACGTGAATTTTGGCTAATACCGTGTGCTATAATGTGAATTTCGGCTCATACTATGTGGGGTAATGTGAATTTTGGCTCATTCTGTGTGCTGTAATGTGAATTTCGGCTCATACCGTGTGCTGTAATGTGAATTTCTACTCATACCATGTGGGGAAATGTGAATTTTGGCTCATACCATGTGGAGTAATGTGAATTTTGGCTCATACCGTGTGCTATAATGTGAATTTCGGCTCATACCGTGTGCTATAATGTGAATTTTGGCTCATACCATGTGGGGTAATGTGAATTTCGGCTCATACTGTGTGCTATAATGTGAATTTCGGCTCATGCCGTGTGGGGCAATGTGAATTTCGGCTCATACTGTGTGCTATAATGTGAATTTCGGCTCATACCGTGTGCTATAATGTGAAAGGGGCACCAGTACTAGATAGTATAAGGGGTCCTACTACACTGAAGGACACGCCCCTTTTGAGTGACCACGCCCCTTTTCCGGAGCGCGCGCGCCTTCGGCGCGCGCATAATTGCTATCTGCACTCTTTCATTCCACCTTCAAAAATTCAACTTCGACCACTGCACCTACATACACATACATACACACCCTGACATCTTTATATGCAGTGACACTGGTGGCGTCTGCACATACTTTCCTTTTGTATTTTTTTTTTATTATCATTTTATTAATTTATTATTTTTATTAAGAAAAAATTATTATTATTTTTTTTTTGGGGGGAGGGGGGGGGGGGCGCCATTATTGATCTTGCCCTGGGCTCCAAAAACCCTAGTTACGCCTCTGATTATGCCCACTACATTCATATATATTAACAAGAAGGAAGAAAATTTGAAAGCGCTGACGCTCTGTATATATATATGAATATATTTTTATTATTTAAACTTCAAAGTTATTTAGTACCAAAGAATAAAATAATATTCAAAAGATATAAAATCAGCAATGCAATTAAAAACACATTCTTTTCTCCATATACTAAACCATGTTCATGACCCTCTTTTCTGGTCCCTAGAGACTGTTGGCAATTATTTGTTACCTTTATTCAAAGCACAATTGTATCGATTCAGTCTCTGTGGAACAGAAAAGCTCCCAACTCCCCTGCAACACAATATATATTAACAGTAACATAGGATTCACAAGTAGCTTTTATTTAAACATAATATTTATATCAATCAAATTAGAAAGCTAAATAGAAAAATGTGCAGGTATGTCATTTAATCCATTAGATTACAGCTGCACAATTATAGGCGAGTCACAATGCTTTCTCTATAGTGCACAAAAAGATTTTCATTAGAATACCAGCTTTACCCTTGGCTGAGGCATTCAGCCCGTGTGTCTGAAAAGCTGTCACAAGAGTACGCCTTCAAGATTGTCGTAACCTTCCCTTGTAGCTCACATAAATATCAGGGTCCTACATTTTGGACAGAGCCGACCCTAACCAATATGATGCCCTAGGCAAGATTTTGGCTGGTGCCCCCTAGCTCCACCGCTGGTTCCGCCTCTGATCTTGCACCTCTTTCCCAGCACCATCACCCCTCACCCATAGCAGTCCTTATTTTGGTGTTTGTACCCCCTATATTTTAAATATGAACAGTTCGCACATTTGGCGCACAGCCCAAAAAGGGGTGTGTTTTTGCTGGCAAGAGGCATGACCACACAATAGTAACCCCAATTCCAATTACGCCACACAATGCTGCAACTTTATTCTTATTTGATCATGTGATAATGTCCATAATTCATATTACATCCCACAGTAGTATCACTTTACCTTAAACATTACTCCTCACAGTAGAGCCCCTTATTAACATTACATCACACTGAATTGCTCCTTATTCACATTACACCACACCATATTGTTCTTTATTCACATTAGATGACACAGTAGTGCCCATTCTATACATTACGCCACATAGTAGAGCACCTTATACACATAATGCCACACATTAGTAATGCATTTATACACATAATTCCACACAGTAATGCACCTTACACATATGAGACACATTATTAATGTCATTATAAACATAATGTGCCTTACACATTATGACAACCTTTATTAATGCCCTTTTACACATAATGACACACATAGTGCCCCCTACACATTTGCTGCATATTATTAGTGCCCCTATACACATAATGACACACATACAGTAGTACCCCGTTACACATATGCCGCACATTATGACATAATGACACACATAGTGCTCCCTACACATATGTTGCACATTATTAATGCATTTTTACATGACACACATAATGCTCCTTACACATATTCCGAACACTACTGCACAACCAACCCACTTACATGCACACAGCACTCACACTGCCACTAACACTGTGACCTCTGCCTCTGCTTGGATACAGATGTGTCCTCATAAATCTTGCCTCAATGCTAACGCCGGGCACCTTTTCTTATGAAAATGCATCTTATTTGCATTGCTATGTGGCTAGGATGCACAAGCAGCTTCTGCCGATTAAAATGATATTCAGCATGCCTATATACTGTGTGAGACTGTGGCTGTATCTGCATATGAAATGCAACACACAGAATATAGGCATGCCGCATATCATTTTAATCAGCAGAAGCTGCTGGTGCCCCTAGGCATATCAAATGCCCTAGGCAATTGCCTAGTTTGCCTATGCCTATGGCCGGCTCTGATTTTGGACATTGGTTTGCAGTTTTCCCAGGTGCTTTTAGATAGTTATGGCCACAGACTGCTCAAAGCAGCCCATAATACATTCTTTGCACATTCATGAAAGCAGCAACTTTGCGGACATATAAATACCGTTTTGGATGTATGCTGTATTTGATCACAAATGGACAAATCAGGACAAGGTGATGTGACAAATGCGCAATGCCAGCTACTTGTGTAGTGTCACTGTAAGTAATTATGCCAAAGTAAAAAAATAAAATAATATACTTTATCTACAATTTGAAGTCAATTGTAGTACAGTAGTTAACAAAATGTGCATGTAGAGGGTTCTTGAAGTGCCAATATCATGTTATTTCATATCTAAGGTGCTTTTCTAGTTACTAGTTCTAAACGGAGATTTTATGCACATATAACTACTGTGGCTCTGGAACACTGCATAAGATAAGATAGGAACAAGTTGTGCAATGATAGGATTCACAGCTATCAGATTACTGTTGTTGATTTGCAATGCACCACAGATTGGGCAAAATAGAACATAAAATAAATAAATAAATAAATAAATGCAGCCATGAAAACAAAGGGTAGGGATTGCCCTACGCCCGACAGGCATAACAATCTTATTGAAAAAAGGGAACATCTGAGACAGAAACAAGTGTGGCTCATATAGGAGATTGTGGGGATGAACAGTATGCGTATTATTGGTGAGGTCTCTGTAGGTGAAGGTAAGTATTTTGAATTGATTTTGAATTGGCATTTGGGCTTAATTGAAGTAGAAATAGGTGGGTGAGTGGATAATGGTAGAATAAGCAAATAACAGAGCCCAACAAATAGTGGTAGTAGAATCAAGGATTTGCTAAAGGTAGCAACAATTTAAGGACTGGTTGGATAGATTAGCAGTGAACCAGGAAATAACTGTCTCATGTAGGCCAGTGGATTGAACAGTGTGTCAAAAAGGATGATAATGAGGGAGTGATCCTTAAACTTTGCTGTAAGTATTTTACTTGTCACCTTTGTGAACGCAGTCTCAGTACAATGTTAGGGCAGAAGTCCAAATGCGAAAGTGAGATTTGGCTGTGCACAATTAACTGAGTAGGGCAGTTTTTGGCATTGGATGGATCAAGAGATGGTTTGTTGAGATGAGTACACAAAGAATGAGAATGTGTCAATGAATAGGTGAGCTAGGTAGGACATTTATTGAAGGAAAGAAAGTGGAAAAGTTAGGGGAGAATAGAGTAAAGGAGGCAGGCTGCAGGGTGAGATGATGAAAATGGTCTCCATCCTATGGGAGAATAGAGTAAAGGAGACAGGCTGCAGGGTGAGATGATGAAAGGGGGGTCTCCATCTTAGGGGAGAATAGAATCAAGGAGACAGGCTGAAGGTGACAGGCTAGATGATGAACAGGGTCTCCATCCCCAGTGACTGGAGAGAACGAACTGATGGGGTGAATGGGTTGGTGAATAGGTGTGTGGAATTTGGCAAGAAAATATACAGGTTGAGTATCCCATATCCAAATATTCCGAAATACGGAATATTCCAAAATACAGATTTTTTTTGAGTGAGACTCAGATAGTGAAACCCTTGTTTTCTGATGGATCAATGTGCACAAAATTTGTTTAATACACAAAGTTATTAAAAATATTGAATTAAATTACCTTCAGGCTGTGTGTATAAGGTGTATATGAAACATAAATGAATTGTGTGAATGTACACACACTTTGTTTAACGCAACAAAGTTATTAAAAATATTGGCTAAAATTACTTTCAGGCTGTGTAAGGTGTACATGAAACATAAATGCATTTTGTGCTTATACTTGGGTCCCATTGTCATGATATCTCATTATGGTATGCAATTATTCCAAAATACGGAAAAATCTGATATCCAAAATACCTCTGGTCCCAAGCATTTTGGATAAGGGATACTCAACCTGTATATTGTCAAATGAGGTCAATTTTATCTTTAAAGAAGGTGGTCAAATTATTGGCTGTGGAGGAGCAAGTGCAAGTGGGCAAATTGAAAATGTGAAAAATGGCCAAGGGTTAGACGACTGTTTGGATATAACAGCATTGAAGGTTATTTGCTTTGCAAGTGAAAGATAAAAGGATAAAATCATACCGAGGAAGACTGCTTTGGAGCAAGCCGTCTTCCAATGGAAACTAGAGATGCATCAGAAGTTGGAGAAAGTAAAGGGTGTGTCCATCATAGTGGATGGGATATGAAGTTTACATTGTAATAAAGGAGAAATTGCTGAAGAGACAGTGGATTCTCTTTAAAAAAATAATAATCACCAATTATGAAAGTAAGTTGGTTGACATATAGGAAATAATGGATTCAAGTAACAACACTGTCAAGGAAATGGAAAACAGGACACAAGGGGACGATAAATGAATAAATCATGCAGTTGGAGAGAAGAGGGAGGTATCCAGGGTTATGACAAATACAAGGTCTGCTCTGCTATCTTGTCTGTTTTGGCGTGCAGCTGAGGTAACATTCCCAAGAGCTGCATGGGATGTAGAATAAGTAAGATAACAAAGGTTTCTGTATTGACAAGAAAGTTGAGGGATTTTGAAATTAATCAGTCAAGGATGTATACAATTGTGTTGTGCACAGTAAGAGAGGAGGAAAGATAGTGGAGTGATGTGGATAAGATTGGAAAAATTGGAGGTATGACATTGAAAGTTATGGGCGGAACCAGGAGTTTCAGCAAAGAGTGGGTTAAATGAAAATTTGCCAGCAGCCATGAGAAGGATCAGTGTAAGAAAAGGGATATGCAAGGATGATTTGTGGTACTATTTTATTTCTGCTTGTGTAGGTTGGTATCATGAACCTGGTTTGGGAGTGTTGTGGACTCGGGGTTTCTTCCGATGACCGGGAAGAGGAACCGCAACTGGGCCGCAGCAGAGATGGCCGAATGTAGGTTTTCCTCATGCAGGATTTGGATGACAGGCAGGAGGCACGTGTGGATGCGGAAGGTTTCCTGCAAGACCAGACTTGAAAAGGCGCTGATGAATTTGGTGAAGAATACCGTAAGCTCACCGAGAGTGATACTGAGGAGTTGGGAGGCACTGAGGTACTCGGAGGCACTGAGGTGCTTGGAGGCACTGAGGTGTGTGGAGATGCTGAGGTGCTTGGAGGCACCGAGGTGCGTGGAGACAATGAGGTGCTTGGAGGCACTGAGGTGCGTTGAGGCACTGAGGTGCATGGAGACGCTGAGGTGCTTGGAGGCACTGAGGTGCTTGGCGGCACTGAGGTGCTTGGAGGCACTGAGGTGCGTGGAGACGCTGAGGTGCTTGGAGGCACTGAGGTGCGTGGGGATGCTGAGGTACTTGGAGGCATGGAGTTGCGTGGAGACGCTGAGGTACTTGGAGGCACTGAGGTGCGTGGAGACGCTGAGGTACTTGGAGGCACCGAGGTGCATGGAGACGCTGAGGTGTTTGGAGGCACTGAGGTGCGTGGAGACGCTGAGGTGCTTGGAGGCACTGAGGTGCGTGGAGACGCTGAGGTGCTTGGAGTCACGGAGGTGCGTGGAGACGCTGAGGTGCTTGGAGGCACGGAGGTGCGTGGAGACGCCGAGGTGCTTGGAGGCACTGAGAGCCACAGCAATACAGGAGCACTGGAGATCACAACTTCTAAGTAGAAAAGATGATACTCAGGCGCCGGAGCTCTGCCCGGCTTCTGAATTTGAACTTCCCGCCAGTACCTGATTGGTGGGAAGTGTTGATGACGTCACCCGCACCTTCAGTGGACGCCGGGCGTACCCGCGACGTCCACACTCACGATCGCGGGACGGAGTGCCGGGAGCCGGAGACCGCCAGCGTGGACGGCCACACGGAGACCCAGCGTGCCCGGAGGGGTAAGTACGGCGGCCGCGGCATGACAGTATCCCCTCCTCTAGGAGTGGCCCCTGGACACTTCCCTGGCTTCGTAGGGTGTCTAAAATGGAAAATCCGGATTAATCGAGGAGCTGAGACCTCAGAAGCTTTTATCCAACTTCTCTCCTCAGGACCATAACCTTTCCACTCTACCAGATATTGCAGGTTCTTATGATGATAACGAGAGTCCAGAATAGTTTTGATCTCGAAGTCTGTACCAGTTTCAGTTTCTACTGAAGTGGGGCTAGAAGACTTTGAATGAAAATGATTAAGGACGAGAGGACGAAGAAGAGAAACATGGAAGGCATTTGGCATGCGTAGATGAGAAGGTAAACCCAACTTGCAGACCACAGGATTCAGAACTTGTAGCACAGGATAAGGACGATGAACCTTGGAGCAAACTTCATAGTGGGTACCTTTAACCGGAGATTACGTGTGGATAGCCATACCCTATCACCAACCTTGTATTGAGGAGCGGCTCGCCGTTTCTTGTCCGCGAAGTACTTGTATTGGACAGAAACCTTTTTAAGACTACCATGAACCTTACTCCAAATTTGTCTAAAGTGTGATAAAGTGGAAGTCACAGCTGGAACCTCTTCTGTCGGAAGGATTGCCAATTCCGGAACTCGTGGGTGGAACCCACAGTTGATGAAGAACGGAGATTCGCCAGTGGAAGAATGAAATGAATGGTTATGGGCAAACTCCGCCCAAGGTAACAACTCCACCCAGTTGTCCTGTGAAGGGGAGAGATAAAGGCGGAGGAAAGTCTCCAAATCTTGGTTGACTCGTTCCGTTTGACCATTCGTTTGGGGATGATAAGCAGACGAAAATTTAAGTTTAATTTGTAAGGCTGAGCAGAGGGCTCTCCAGAACCTTGCAGTAAACTGTACCCCTCGATCAGAGACTATTTCTTGAGATAAACCGTGCAATCGAAAGTGTTCCTGGATGAATAATAGAGCCAATTTGGGAGCTGTCGGCAGACCCGTCAATGGAATGAAGTGCGCCATCTTAGAAAAACGGTCGACAATCACCCAGACGGTATTGTAACCTTTGGAACAGGGCAACTCGGTAATGAAGTCCATGGAAATATGAGTCCAGGATTTTAAAGGAATGGACAGAGGACGAAGCAACCCGGCAGGAGGCAGACGAGGAGATTTATGCTGCGTACACTGTGGGCAAGAGTTAACGTAATCCTGTACATCCTTCCTCATGGTGTCCCACCAGTAAGATTTTTGCAGAAACTTGAACATCTTCTGGACACCAGGATGACCGGAGAACTTGGAGTTATGAGCCCACTGCAGTATTTTCGGCAGGAATTTAGTTGGTACAGACATCCTTCCAGGGGGAGGACCCGAAGTAGTGGAAGCAGCGGAAACAGAAATTGGATTCAGAATTAAACTCCGCTCAAAAGAATTCTCTTCATCTGTGGGAGTTTGTGAACGAGAAAGCGCATCCGCTTTAGTATTGAAAGTCCCGGCCCGGTACTTGATAACAAAAGAAAATCGAGTGAAGAAAAGCGCCCATCTAGCTTGACGAGGATTCAAACACTGTGCGGTTTTGATGTACAACAAATTTTTGTGATCGGTGTAGATAGTAATTACATGTTTGGCCCCTTCTAAACGATACCTCCACTCCTCCAAAGCGGATTTTATAGCTAAGAGTTCCTGATCACCAATAGAATAATTCCGTTCGGCCGGAGAGAATTTATGAGAATGGAAGCCACACGGATGCAATTTCTTATCTGAGGAGTACTGGGAGAGAACGGCTCCGACTCCGACCGAGGACGCATCAACTTCCAGGAAAAAAGGTTCTTCGAAATTTGGTTGTTGGAGGACCGGGGCTGACATAAAAGCTGATTTTAAATAGGTGAAAGCTTCCATGGCCTTGGGAGACCACAAACCCGGGTTGGAGCCCTTTCTGGTCAAGGCGGTAATGGGTGCGACTATGGTGGAGAAACCCCTAATGAATTTCCTGTAATAATTCGCAAAGCCCAGGAATCTTTGTATTGCTTTCAAAGAGAGGGGCTGAGTCCAGTCACGAATGGCGGAAAGTTTCTCCGGGTCCATGCGAAGCTCCTTCCCCGAGATGATATAACCGAGGAACGGAATTGATGTTACTTCGAAGGTACATTTGGAGATCTTAGCATAGAGATGATTCTTTCATAAACGGTGGAGCACCTCTTTGACCTGTGTCCTGTGTTCAGTAAGATCTTTGGAAAAAATCAATATGTCGACTAAATATACCACAAAACTTCGATATAACATGTCTCGAAAGATTTCGTTGACGAATCCTTGAAAGACGGCGGGGGCATTACTAAGACCGAACGGCATCACCAGATATTCGTAATGCCCATCCCTCGTATTGAAGGCTGTCTTCCATTCATCCCCTTCTCGGATACGTATAAGATTATAGGCTCCCCTCAAATCGAGCTTGGAGAAAACGTGGACGCCACGAACCCTATCAAATAACTCTGTAATTAGTGGCAAGGGGTATTTATTTTTGACGGTGATATCGTTTAGGCTGCGGTAATCGATACATGGTCTTTACCTCCCCGGCTGGAGCAGGTTTCTTTTTCGTGAAGAAGGAGGACGGGGGGTTGAGGGGCGAATGAATCCCTTGAGAAGATTGGACTTAATATAGTCCGACATGGCTTGAGTCTCGGGAAGTGACAAAGGATATGTGTGGCCACGGGGCGGCATCTTCTCTGGGATTAGGTCAATGGGACAGTCCCAAGGCCTATGGGGTGGTAACTGGTCAGCCGCATGTTCTGAAAACACATCCTTGTACTCTTGATATGCCTCCGGGATAAGCTCTTCATCCGACTTAGAAGGGACACGGAGCGGACAGACAGGAGTAAGACAGTTAGCGTGACAAAAAGAACTCCAAGACAGAATTTGTGAAGACTTCCAATCGATGTGGGGATTACGAATTCTGAGCCAAGGCATTCCGAGGACCAAATCATGATGCATTTCCGGAATCACCAAGAATTCCAGACATTCTTGATGTAGAGCTCCGACCTGCAGCTTAACTGGCTCCGTGCGCCACGTTATGAGACCCTTGGATATTCTTGTACCATTAATAGCAGTCAAAGAAATATGCCACTCGATGGGCCGTACCTTTAAATCCAGGCTTTGGACACAGGAAGAAGAAACAAAGTTCCCCGCAGCCACGGAGTCCAACAGAGCCTCAAAAGCCTTGGAGACCGACTTGGTGATTAAAGACACAGGAAGCAAACAATCCAAAGTCGGAGAAGATTTGGTCGTTACCCCCAACTTGACTCCTCCGGAACAAGCTAGGCCTGCCCGTTTCCCGGACGGGACTTGCAGAATTTGATGAAGTGATCTGCGGCTCCGCAGTACAGACAGAGTTTACCCTCACGACGACGCTGTCGTTCTTCCGGAGACAAACAGGACCGGTTAATCTGCATGGGTTCATCCGGACTTGGTACCCCCACTTGCCTAGAGGGAGGAAGCCGGATCCTGGAACGATCCGATCGACTACGCTCACCTCCACGTTCTTGCATCCGGAGATCCACCTTGACGCAGAGAGAGATCAGTTCCTCCAATGAATCCGGGAGTTCCCTAGTGACCAACTCATCCTTCAGACGATCAGAGAGACCGTTCCAGAAAGCAGCCCTCAGAGCGTCATTATTCCAGCGAAGTTCAGAGGCAATGGTCTGAAAATGAACCACGTACTGACCCACGGATCGGGAGCTCTGACGGATGCGGAGCAAGTCAGAAGAGGCCGTGGTCATCCTGCCGGGTTCGTCGAAAATTCTTCGAAAAGACGTGATTAACTCAGTGTAGTTAGAGACCAATGGATCAGATCGTTCCCATAGTGGAGACACCCAATCCAATGCAGATCCTTCAAACAAAGAAATAATATATGCCACCTTGGACCGGTCTGTGGGAAAGTTATGTGCGAGTAGCTCAAAATGAACTTCGCATTGGTTTAAGAAACCTCGACAATTTTTTGGATTCCCATTATAACGGGAAGGAGTAGGAAGCTGAAGGCGCGGACTGGTACCAGTCGATGGTTGAACATTGCTGGGAGCGGCAACAGGTGCGGCCACGGGAACTGGAGCCGGAATTACAGAAGCTAGGGATGCTTGAATCTGATCCAAATGACCGGACAACTCCTGAAGGTACTGCATCACCTGGCCCTGTGCCGCTTCCTGACTTTGCACTCGGGAAGCCAAATTCTGGATAGCACTTGATTCCGTGTTCCGATCCCCCGGGTCCATGTGGCCTGAGTATACTATCACTGACCTGGTTTGTGAGTGTTGTGGACTCGGGGTTTCTTCCGATGACCGGGAAGAGGAACCGCAACTGGGCCGCAGCAGAGATGGACGAATATAGGTTTTCCTCATGCAGGATTTGGATGACAGGCAGGAGGCACGTGTGGATGCGGAAGGTCTCCTGTGAGACAAGACTTGAAAAGGCGCTGATGAATTTGGTGAAGAATACCGTAAGCTCACCGAGAGCGATACTGAGGAGCTGGGAGGCACTGAGGTGCTTGGAGGCGCTGAGGTGCGTGGAGACGCTGAGGTGCTTGGAGGCACTGAGGTGCGTGGAGACGCTGAGGTGCTTGGAGGCACTGAGGTGCTCGGAGACACTGAGGTGCTCGGAGACACTGAGGTGCTCGGAGACACTGAGGTGCGTGGAGACGCTGAGGTGCTTGGAGGCACTGAGGTGCGTGGAGACGCTGAGGTGCTTGGAGGCACGGAGGTGCGTGGAGACGCTGAGGTGCTTGGAGGCACTGAGGTGCGAGGAGACGCTGAGGTGCTTGGAGGCACAGAGGTGCGTGGAGATGCTGAGGTACTTGGAGGCACCGAGGAGCGTGGAGACGCTGAGGTACTTGGAGGCACTGAGGTGCGTGGAGACGCTGAGGTGCTTGGAGGCACTGAGGTGCTTGGAGGCACTGAGGTGATTGGAGGCACTGAGGTGCGTGGAGACGCTGAGGTGCTTGGAGGCACTGAGGTGCGTGGAGACGCTAAGGTGCTTGGAGGCACGGAGGTGCGTGGAGACGCTGAGGTGCTTGGAGGCACGGAGGTGCGTGGAGACGCTGAGGTGCTTGGAGGCACTGAGAGCCACAGCAATACAGGAGCACTGGAGATCACAACTTCTAAGTAGAAAAGATGATACTCAGGCGCCGGAGCTCTGCCCGGCGTCTGAATTTGAACTTCCCGCCAGTACCTGATTGGTGGGAAGTGTTGATGACGTCACCCGCACCTTCAGTGGACGCCGGACGTACCCGCGACGTCCACACTCACGATCGCAGGACGGAGCGATGGGAGCCGGAGACCGCCAGCGTGGATGGCCGCACGGAGACCCAGAGTGCCCGGATGGGTAAGTACGGCGGCCGCGGCGGCATGACAGGTTGGTATAAGGTGGGTCCAGAAAACAAGAATGTTAACTGACAAAGATTTGCAAGATTGGAAGCAGTGAGGTACAAATAATTAGGTAGAGAGAGAAAATGAGTTTGTAAGAACTGTGGTAACAGTTACATATCCTGGAGATTTTGGCCTGATAACATGCACACAAGTTGACACAAACGGGTTTGAATGGCTACTAAAGGTAACCATCCTCACCTGTGATCTGTTTGCTTGTAATCAGTGTGTGTGTATAAAAGGTCAGTGAGTTTCTGGACTCCTGAAAGACCCTTGCATCTTTCATCCAGTGCTGCACTAACGTGTCTGGTTTCTGAGTCATGGGGAAAGCAAAAGAATTGTCAAAGGATCTGCGGGAAAAGGTAATTGAACTGTATAAAACAGGAAAGGGATATAAAAAGATATCCAAGCAATTGAGAATGCCAATCAGCAGTGTTCAAACTCTAATTAAGAAGTGGAAAATTAGGGATTCTGTGGAAACCAAATCACGGTCAGGTAGACCAACAAAAATTTCAGCCACAACTGCCAGGAAAATTGTTCGGGATGCAAAGAAAAATCCACAAATAACTTCAGCTGAAATACAGGACTCTCTGAAAAAAAGTAGTGTGGTTGTTTCAGGATGCACAATAAGGAGGCATTTGAAGAAACATGGGCTGCATGGTCGAGTCGGCAGAAGAAAGCCATTACTACGCAAATGCCACAAAGCATCCCACTTGCAATACTCCAAACAGCACAGAGACAAGCCTCAAAACTTCTGGAACAAAGTAATTTGGAGTGATGAGACCAAAATTTAACTTTTTGGCCACAACCATAAACGTTACATTTGGAGAGGAGTCAACAAGGCCTGTGATGAAAGGTACATCATTCCTACTGTGAAACACGGAGGTGGATCGCTGATGTTTTGGGGATGTGTGAGCTACAAAGGCACTGGAAACTTGGTCAAAATTGATGGCAAGATGAATGCAGCATGTGTAAAAGTAAAATTGCTTTGTAACAAATATTTAAAATGCCAGCTCTAATATATACTGTGGACGCCTTCGCATCTTATTACCATGTGCTATGAATTTGCGCTATACATCGCAAAACACTGCATCCCATAAGAGAAAACAATACACCCACACATTATCTGAGTTCCAAAGCTCATTGATGTATATATTTGTTATTAAAAGGATATTTATTCAATATATCACAATGTACAGTATATATATATATATATATATATATAGTTACATGGTTACAATTTACACAGTAAGCAGTTATTACAAACTAATTCAAATACATACATGGCCAGCGATACAATTACCATATTCAAATAAAGTCTCCACTCCATATCACTCTCTCAGTAAAATCATGCAGCCACTGGACAGACATCATCTCCACCATCATCTGGGACAAAACAGGAAAAGCAGCCGGCTCTGTGTGTGATCACCTATACACTGAGTCTCTTGGGGGCGTATCTAGATCTCTTGTTACTTGGTCTAGGGGAGGGAACTTTCTCATTCATGATGAGTCATTGGTCAGTTCATATGCAAGCCTTGAAGACATCAAAAGGGCTGGCCTGAGTTTCCTGTCCATCACATGCTTTGAATGGAATCCATTTGTTCTCATCAGAATTGTGGCTTTATATTCCTACATTCAATTATAACTACTTGTTGCAATGAGCTACAACTTAATAACAGCCATCAAATTGATATACACATTAATCTGGTTGCTTTGATACCAAGCACGACATGTCCATCTTGCTTCGTTCCAATAATACACATACATGACGTTACTCCATTATATAATTTAAAACCTTATGATGTCTGGTGCTTGGTATGTTCAAATTTATGTGCGGTATGAAATATGTGTTGAATCTATCTTTGTGGCATGTCTGTGTAAATGCGTATGTTACCATATTTGCTGTGCTCGCTGCGCGTATTTGCAAGCTTAGCGACTCATAATGTGTGGAGTCTGTATGTTCTCTCTATTTAATATTTTTGACTTTGACACATGTTATCAGAAAATACTGGAGGAAAATTTGCACTCATCAGCCCGGTAGCTGCGCATGGGACGTACTTGGACGTTCAAACATGACAATGATCCAAAACACAAGGCCAAGTCGACCTGTCATTGGCTACAGCAGAATAAAGTGAAGGTTCTGGAGTGGCCATCTCAGTCTCCTGACCTCAATATCATTGAGCCACTCTGGGGAGATCTCAAACATGCGGTTCATGCAAGACAGCACAAGAATTTACAGGAACTGGTGGCTTTTTGCCAAGAAGAATTGGCAGCTTTACCATCTGAGAAAATAAAGAGCCTCATCCACAACTACCACAAAAGACTTTAAGCTGTCATTGATGTTAAAGGGGGCAATACACGGTATTAGGAACTGGGGTATGTAAACTTTTCATCAGGGTCATTTGGGTAGTTTCTGTTGTCATTATGATTTAAGAAGAGTAAACACAGTTGTTTGACAATAAATGGCTTCACCCAACCACTAACCATGAGTGAAAGAGAGGTTTGTGAGTTATCATTCATATTCTCTGACAAATGGCCAGAAAATCACAAAATCTGCTAGGGTATGTAAAGTTATGAGCACAACTGTGTGTATGTATATATGTGTGTGTGTGTGTGTGTGTGTGTGTGTGTGTGTGTGTGTGTGTGTGTGTGTGTCAGATTGGAGACAAAAGGGATATTAAACATATTTAAAGATGACTTCCGGGGGCGGGGCCAGCTAGCATGGCCGCATTTAACAGAGCTCCTTTCAGCTGCATAAAGAATCCCTCTGAATCCTCCTCTTCGGTGGGTCCCACTATTCTAAAACCTACATTCCCTTGCTGCTGGGACTCCCCTGCTAACAGGGATACTTTTATTGTGGAAGGAGGTTGTGGATTGCCCCGGAGTCAGGCCATCGGGTCGGATGGCCAGCATGACCGCCAGCATGGCGTTGGCGCGAATCGGCCTGTACTTGTAACTCCTGTTGTGGGACGCTGACATTAGACGGGTGCTGCTGCCACTTACTTTCAGTTTCTTGATCCCTGACCCTGTGCCCGCTCCTGTCGGGGTGTCGCTGCGGAGACCATCACAGCCGCAGGGTGTGTGGCTACCCGGACCGCTCTTACCCATGACCCCCATTGCAGATTGCTGAGACGGGCTGCGGGCTGCCCCTCTCCTCACACTGATCACCACTTCCCAACTCGGGGCCCACCCCAGTATACATAAGACTGCGGGCACCTGTTGCTGCTCCGACACGCGCGGGGAGGACACCCTGTTCTGGGCCATGTATGCATGCCGAGACTCATACGGGGTGTGTTGCTACCTGGACACGCATCCGCCCTTATCCGCGAACTGCTGAAACGGGCTGCGGGCTGCCTCCAGATTACTATTGATCACCGCTCCCAAGTTCGGTGCCCGCTCTGATTCAAATAAGGCTGCGGGGACCTATTGCCGCTCCGACACGCGCGGGTACGACGGGGGAAGACACCCTGTTCCGGGTGTATGCCGGCCGGGACTCACGTGGGACATAGCTGTGTCTCTCCAGCCACTGTGGTGTCTTGCGCCCGTCTGCCTGATCGTGGAGCGGGAGGCCCGGGGTCTGACGGTGCTCCCTGGACCGCACGTGGGAGACGGAGAACTTCCAGTTCAGAAGACGAATCCTGAAGTGACACCTAAGACTCTGTATTTCCCCTCCGTGACCTGGTGCTGTGCTCCACCGGACGCAGGGGTCCTGCTCTTGCTCAGGCAATCTACTCTGCTGCTAGTGCAGGGCTCGCCATCAGTCTCAGTCCGAGGAATTCTGCAGCCTCTCCCACATCACCACCACGGATGCTGTTTGCCTGCATGGGATTACATGCTTTTCTCCCGCAGGTACTAACACTGTCTGTCACCCCCCTCTATCCTCCTTTACTAACAGACCCTCGTATTTAGTGTCTCCCTACTCTTCAATCCGTCCCCCCCTAGTATGTTTCCCATTCCCCCACCATACTTCCTCCCTACCCATTCCATTTTCCTCCTCTCTGTCCACTGCTGATTCCCTCCCTACACGCATTTTTGGGCACCAATGCTTATATGATACAGAACAGTGTATTTGTATTTTTGTTCGTGTCACGACTAGACGGGTGAGGTAGCTGGCTTCGATCTGATTGCAGGACTTACACCTGAACAGTTTCTACTTTGCTTTTAGGGAGCTGAACTATACCTGTCCTTGGATTGTCTGCAGATTGTTTGTATAAGGACTCCTGCCTTCTCAATTACCCCCCCCCCCCCCACACACACACACACACACCCCTTGCCAACGCTGACTCTCTGTGCGCCTCAGGAACTTCTTTCTTTTTTATTTTTTTATTTATTTATTTACATTTTATTCTTACTCCCTGGTTCACATATTTCTCCCCAGGTATCACGAGATTCCTTTATTGATAACTGCGCTGCCACCTTGTGGTTAGACTGTGTATTTTTCTCCTTACTGTTCATTTATTTCCTCATACTTACCAATAGTACCGTTTCTGTATTCAAATTATTTTTTATTTTTGATGTGCTGCAACTGCTGATGTGTTGAGTTGCCCGCGATCTTTACTGTGTTTAGAGACCAGCGCTCGACCCTTTTTCTGTTAGGCTCTTCTAAAAGGTACCGCTCACTGTCAATTCGTTATTTTATGTGAAATGTAGATGTTAGGGTAAAACTACAAGGTCTAATCTGCACACTTCAATAAGACTATAACACGTTTTTCTGGGCTCCTCTGCCAGCCCGTGCATATGTGCCGGCCCTGAGGTTTTTCTTTATTTTGGCCCATAGTGTTATGGACAAATTTCTGGAAAGACATCAGAAATCCTCATCAGACATGCCTGCCTCTAATGCGAAATCAACCTATAAACGTCAAACTGCCCAAAAGGGGAATGCATCCCATCGGCCTTCTCCTCCCTCTCCATTATCCGGAGGGGAGGACTCTGCTTCCCAGTCATATCCTCGCAATATTGCCTTTCCATCGCTAGCTGAGAATGCTAAAGAGGTTATTAATATGTTAATACCCCTTATTGATAAGAAATTTGAGGACTTACATGCTAGGCTGGATACGTCTTTGGCTAAGATAGAAGCAAAAGCAGCTAGACTTGACACTCTAGAACAAAGGACTAGTGACACCGAAGACTCCATACATGTTTTGCAACAGGAACTTGCCACTAAGTCTCAAACTATCCACATCATGATGGATGGCCAAAAAATCTTGGTGTTCCAAGACTTCTCTGTCATGGTCTCTCAAAAACGCAAGGCCTTTTCGGAGGTCTGTAAGTTCCTGGTAAACGAAAAAAAAAAATTTGCACTGCTATACCCAGCCAAATTGAGGGTTGTTGAGAATGGCCGTACTCAGTTATTCACTGACCCTCAACAAGCGAAGTCACATTTCCTGCGAAATGGTCCTCCTTCACCGGCTCGCTCTAATGTTAGTACTGATGACTAATTTCATGGGTTCTCCCTAACATATGGGAATGTCACCAGTTGAGGGGTCTGGGTACCCTGTGGTTTCCTACTCAGGGAAAGTTACCCTTATCATTATTACCAGCTCTGGTTCTGCTATGTTCCCTGGGGGGTCCCCTGAGAGGTGTCCGAATCAGTCCTCAAACCCCTGTTATTGAGTCTTAATATATAGCTAAGTCACACTATATGACATTGAATGTTTATATCTAATTTGTTTTTCTTTTACTCTAACTTGATGTTGCTTTGTCAATTTTACAAAGCATTGATGTTGTTCTTGTTACTTGTATTTTGGTTTTTGACAAGACGGAGCATCCCCTCCGATGGAGTTGGGGATCCTCAGTTATTTATTTTGGGTCTGTTGGTTGACCCAGATTTATATGTTTGTACAAAAAAAGTTAATGTATTGCTTCAATTTTATTACCGAATTATACTGGCCTGCCTTGTTTATATGTCGGGGATTCAGAGATGTGAGGTGGAGGGAGGGGGCTGGGGCTCATGTCTCCTGGTACTTAAGGCCCACCCGATACTCCTCCTGGGTGCGGGGAGGTTTTTCATTTTGACTGCGAGAGGGAGGTTAGGTCGTAACTATTCCCCTACTATTTTCCTTACTGATGGCGAATGATACCTCTAGCGTCCCTAGTGTTAGGGATGGCTCCCATTGCTCCATACTATCTTGGAACGTGGGTGGACTGAACACCCCAATTAAGAGGAAAAAGATTCTCACCCACCTCCGTAGGAAATGCACCTCTATAGCCTTTTTACAGGAAACTCATTGGAGAATGGGTGATGAGTCTACGCTACGTGCCCCCTGGATAGCGGAGTGTGTGCAAGCCTCTTACTCTTCCAAATCTAGAGGGGTGGTGATTGTATTCCACAGACAACTCAGATATGAAATACTGCAGTCAATAGCGGATCCTGAGGGCCGTTACTTAATACTAGATACACTGATTGAGGGTAACAAATTTACGCTAGTAAACCTGTACGCTCCCAATGTGGCAACTGGAGAGTTTTTACGCCGGCTCACTCAGGTCTTTGCTAGCAGGGTTAAACTACACCCTGGTAGTGGGTGGGGATTTCAATACAGTAGACGACCCCGTATTGGATAAATCTTCTCGCGTCGTGAGACTGTCCTCCCCATGCTGGACGTATTTACGGGAAATGAAGGACATTTTACACTTAAGTGATCCATGGCGCCTCTTGCACCAGACTGACAGATCTTATAGTCACCTATCCAGGGTACATGGTTCATTGTCAAGGATAGACTATATTTTGTTGGCAGATCACTTTTTGGATCAAACCAAAAATGCTGCTTTAGATGACATAATTATCTCGGACCATGCACCAGTACGATTGGAGATATATGCTGGTTCCCGTGTGGGTGTGGACTGCCTTTGGCGTTTCCCGGACTACTTGTCCACTACGGATGATTTCAGGAAATTCCTTCTACACACTTGGAATAATTTTGTGGACGATAATATAGAGCATTGGGATAACTCGGTGTTGTTCTGGGAGACGTCAAAGGCAGTGCTGCGTGGTCACATAATTGGCTACGTAGCGAAAAAGAGGAAAGATAGCTCCAAACAGCATCATGTATTACATGCACCCATATCCCGTAGTTTTAATGCTTACAAAACTAACCCTTCTGAAGATCTTCTAGAAATATATCTGCGCGATAAAAAAATTGCTTGATGCCTTTTTAACGGCCCAGGCACAACGTTTAGATTTCACTAAATTTCATTACTACAAATGGGGAAATAGAACGGGGAAGTTGTTGGCCACTATGTCCAAAGCACGGAGGAAGCGTACCTTTATTGCAGCCCTGAGAGATAACAACCGGAATGTCCCCCACACTAGAACCACCGATATTTTGGCACATCTTAGTGACTTTTACACTGAGCTCTATAGTCCTATCTCCCCGCAGGAGGAGCTGCAGAGGGATTTTCTGTCTCTGGCGAATCTGCCCACACTTAGCTCAGAATAACAAGAAACATTAGATGGGGACATTCGGGAAGAAGAAATTAAAGCGGTTATAACATCATTACAACCCAATAAGTCACCGGGACCTTATTATAAACTATTGCAACAAGAACTCATGCCGACATTATTGGAACTCTATAATAACATTTATCGGGAACGCCCCACTTATCCGACAGTCTCTCAGGCGTACACTACTCTTATCCTCAAACCAGACAAGGATCCACTGTTGGCGGATTCATATAGGCCCATTTCCCTCTTAAACTCTGATTTTAAAATTTTTACAAAAATTATAGCGAATAGATTGCAGCTAATTCTCCCTGACTTGCTGATGGACCATCAGTATGGTTTTGTACTCGGCCGTCAATCAGTCAAGGCCATCCGTACAGCAATAGCGGCAACGGTGGTGTCCAGAAATACCCCTAATTCGGAACACATGCTCTTAAGTCTGGACACACATAAGGACTTTGACACCGTGTCATGGCATCACCTGTTTAGTGTACTACACTTCAGAGGGTTTAACGAGAATTTTATAGATATTATTAAATATCTCTACACGGCTCCGACGACCTCTTTGCTGGTTAACGGCAAACGGGGTCCTCGGATTTCTATGCAAAGAGGTACAAGACAGGGCTGCCCGCTGTCCCCCCTTCTCTTTAATTTATCCATAGACCCCCTCTTCCGAGTACTACAGAACTCGATGATTTATCAGGGTATCCCAATTGGGGAAAAAGAGGTAAAACTATCGGCATTCGCTGATGATGTATTAGTTTATATTGGGAACCCCAAAGATTCGTTGCAGGATATTTTAGCTTTATTGGACACATATGGACAAATTTCAGGTTTCCAAGTTAACCTTTCAAAATCTATAGGGCTATATTTACAGCATGGGGTAAAACGCCCGGGGTGGGGGAGACAGATTCCTATAAATTGGGCTAACACTCACGTAACATATTTGGGCATTAAACTTCCGAAATATCCCTCAGATTTATATAGGTTGAATGTAAAAGAGGCAATAACCCTCATAACGAAAGAGCTGGAAGGATGGAACCATTTAATGCTTTCGTATTTAGGGAGGGCTGCTCTGAAAAAAATGTGTACGTTTCCACGGTTATTGTATATTTTACAATCCCTTCCGGTGTTACTCAGTAGATCGGATCTGACCCACATAACTAAACTGTTTCGGCAGTTTATATGGAAAGGCAAGAGGCCCCGTATTGCCATGCATAAATTACAACAACCAAAATCTAATGGCGGAATTAACTTCCCAAACATATTACTTTATAACTACGCGTCTTTATTGAGATTCCTGAGAGACTGGTTAAACGACAAGGACACACATGCAAATACACATCTTGAGGCACAATTCATAAAATCTAAAAACTTGACAAACTTCCTCCACTGTATGGAGGCAGACTGTGATCAGGATCTGAAAGATAATCCCCTTCTGTGGTCGGTTTATCGCCTTTGGCACTCCTTGAGACGATCCGGAAGCTTGGGGGGCCACAAATCCTTGTTTCTGCGGTTTCTGGGTAATCCTGACTTCCAGCATGGGGAGGCGGGGTTCCCCTTTACGATGTTTCATAATGAGGGTCTTCAGAAAATAGGACAAATAGTAGATGCGGAGTTGAGGAAACCTCTCACATTTACTCAGTCGCAGGAAAAATTCCCGTTCCTACGCAATTTTCCATTGGCTTTTCTCCAGTTGCAACATTATTCCTGTTCGATACTTAAGACACTGTCGAGGGGAGACTTGAATAATGCATTAGATACCCTATTACGCACACCACCAGCCACAAAGAAAGCCCTTTCACTACATTACAAACGTTTAAGCACTCAGCTAGATCACTCTCAATCTGACTCAGGAATACGAAAATGGCAATCAGACTTTCCTGAATTGACATGTGACATACTATTGAAAAGTTTGCTACACTCCTGCAAACTTTTGCCCTCAACACAATACCAGGAGATGTTTTATAATATAATTCACAGAGCTTACTTTTGCCCATATAAACAATTTATACGCCAATATGCGATGGAACATCTGGTAAACTTCATCCCTTTTACAGCAGAGTGGGCAATTTTTGGAATAATCCCGGCTAGACAGAGGATAACGAAGGGGGGTAGACGGTTGCTGCTGGCAATTAGTGCAGCTGCACGCAAGGCAATCCTACAATCCTGGATACATAAGGATCCTTCTACTGTATCTTTATTCAAAGGGAAACTACATCATGTATTTCAAATGCATTGGATAGAAACATCTCTGCAGAAAGACAAACTGGTGGGACAATTTTTTGAATCCTGAGAGAGTTATGTGGCTACCCTTCGGGTAGATTTCCGAACTAGAATTCAAACTTCACTAAAAAACACTGAATGGTTTGAAACACGAATGGCAATTGGGGATCCTCCCGTAGTATTGACGGACTAGGGGTTGAGGGCGCCACGAGACCCTGGCCTCCTCCTATCTCTGCTACGGTAAGACTGGCAGGTCTTTAATGTATACTATTGTTTTGCATTTTTTACTTTATATGATGTCTGTGAGATGGTGTAATATGTCTGAGAAGATTCCTTAACGAACATTTTATGTTCTCATCTCATCATGCTATGACACTAATTGTATGTATCTATTTATTGTCGATGCAACCAACTCTGTAACATGAAGCAATGTTTTAATAAAAAAATGTTATACCTTAAAAAAAAAATAAGATTTTACTTACCGATAAATCTATTTCTCGTAGTCCGTAGTGGATGCTGGGGACTCCGTCAGGACCATGGGGATTAGCGGCTCCGCAGGAGACAGGGCACAAAAATAAAGCTTTAGGATCAGGTGGTGTGCACTGGCTCCTCCCCCTATGACCCTCCTCCAAGCCTCAGTTAGGATACTGTGCCCGGACGAGCGTACACAATAAGGAAGGATTTTGAATCCCGGGTAAGACTCATACCAGCCACACCAATCACACCGTACAACTTGTGATCTGAACCCAGTTAACAGTATGACAACGTAGGAGCCTCTGAACAGACGGCTCACAACAAGAACAACCCGATTTTTTTGTAACAATAACTATGTACAAGTATTGCAGACAATCCGCACTTGGGATGGGCGCCCAGCATCCACTACGGACTACGAGAAATAGATTTATCGGTAAGTAAAATCTTATTTTCTCTAACGTCCTAGTGGATGCTGGGGACTCCGTCAGGACCATGGGGATTATACCAAAGCTCCCAAACGGGCGGGAGAGTGCGGATGACTCTGCAGCACCGAATGAGAGAACTCCAGGTCCTCTTTAGCCAGGGTATCAAATTTGTAGAATTTTACAAACGTGTTCTCCCCCGACCACGTAGCTGCTCGGCAGAGTTGTAATGCCGAGACCCCTCGGGCAGCCGCCCAGGATGAGCCCACCTTCCTTGTGGAATGGGCCTTGACAGATTTAGGCTGTGGCAGGCCTGCCACAGAATGTGCAAGTTGAATTGTGCTACAAATCCAACGAGCAATCGTCTGCTTAGAAGCAGGAGCACCCAGCTTGTTGGGTGCATACAGTATAAACAGCGAGTCAGATTTTCTGACTCCAGCCGTCCTTGAAATATATATTTTCAATGCCCTGACAACGTCCAGCAACTTGGAATCCTCCAAATCGCTAGTAGCCGCAGGCACCACAATAGGCTGGTTCAGGTGAAACGCTGACACCACCTTAGGCAGAAAATGAGGACGCGTCCGCAGTTCTGCCCTGTCCGAATGGAAAATCAGATATGGGCTTTTATACGATAAAGCCGCCAATTCTGACACTCTCCTGGCTGAAGCCAGGGCCAGTAGCATGGTTACTTTCCATGTAAGATATTTCAAATCCGCCGATTTGAGTGGCTCAAACCAATGGGATTTGAGAAAATCCAAAACTACATTAAGGTCCCACGGAGCCACTGGGGGCACAACCGGGGGCTGTATATGTAGTACTCCTTTTACAAAAGTCTGGACTTCAGGAACTGAAGCCAATTCTTTCTGGAAGAAAATCGACAGGGCCGAAATTTGAACCTTAATGGACCCCAACTTGAGGCCCATAGACAATCCTGTTTGCAGGAAATGTAGGAATCGACCCAATTGAAATTTCTCCGTGGGGGCCTTCCTGGCCTCACACCACGCAACATATTTTCTCCAAATGCGGTGATAATGTTGTGCAGTCACCTCCTTCCTGGCTTTAACCAGTGTAGGAATGACCTCTTCTGGAATGCCTTTTTCCCTTAGAATTCGGCGTTCAACCGCCACGCCGTCAAACGCAGCCGCGGTAAGTCTTGGAATAGACACGGTCCCTGCTGAATCAGGTCCCGTCTTAGAGGTAGAGGCCACGGATTTTCCGTGAGCATCTCCTGAAGTTCCGGGTACCAAGTTCTTCTTGGCCAATCCGGAGCCACGAGTATAGTTCTTACTCCCCTTTGCCGTATAATTCTCAGTACTTTGGGTATGAGAGGCAGAGGAGGAAACACATACACTGACTGGAACACCCACGGTGTTACCAGAGCGTCCACAGCTATTGCCTGAGGGTCTCTTGACCTGGCGCAATACCTGTCCAGTTTTTTGTTGAGGCGAGACGCCATCATATCCACCTTTGGTTTTTCCCAACGGTTCACAATCATGTGGAAGACTTCTGGATGAAGTCCCCACTCTCCCGGGTGTAGATCGTGTCTGCTGAGGAAGTCTGCTTCCCAGTTGTCCACTCCCGGAATGAACACTGCTGACAGTGCTATCACATGATCTTCCGCCCAGCGAAGAATCCTTGCAGCTTCTGCCATTGCTCTCCTGCTTCTTGTGCCGCCCTGTCTGTTTACGTGGGCGACTGCCGTGATGTTGTCCGACTGGATCAACACCGGCTGACCCTGAAGCAGGGGTTTTGCCAGGCTTAGAGCATTGTAAATCGCTCTTAGCTCCAGTATATTTATGTGAAGAGACATCTCCAGGCTTGACCATACTCCCTGGAAGTTTCTTCCCTGTGTGACCGCTCCCCAGCCTCTCAGACTGGCATCCGTGGTCACCAGGACCCAGTCCTGTATGCCGAATCTGCGGCCTTCTAACAGATGAGCACTCTGCAACCACCACAGAAGAGACACCCTTGTCCGTGGCGATAAGGTTATCCGCTGATGCATCTGCAGATGCGATCCGGACCATTTGTCCAGCAGATCCCACTGAAAAGTTTGTGCGTGGAATCTGCCGAATGGGATTGCTTCGTAAGAAGCCACCATCTTTCCCAGGACTCTTGTGCATTGATGCACAGACACCATTCCTGGTTTTAGGAGGTTCCTGACAAGTTCGGATAACTCCTTGGCTTTCTCCTCCGGAAGAAACACCTTTTTCTGAACCGTGTCCAGAATCATTCCCAGGAACAGCAGACGTGTTGTCGGGGTCAACTGAGATTTTGGAAAATTCAGAATCCACCCGTGTTGTTGCAGCACTACTTGGGTTAGTGCTACTCCGTCCTCCAGCTGTTCTCTGGACCTTGCCCTTATCAGGAGATCGTCCAAGTAAGGGATAATTAATACGCCTCTTCTTCGCAGAAGAATCATCATTTCGGCCATTACCTTGGTAAAGACCCGAGGTGCCGTGGACAATCCAAACGGCAGCGTCTGAAACTGATAATGACAGTTTTGCACCACGAACCTGAGGTACCCTTGATGTGAAGGGCAAATTGGGACATGCAGGTAAGCATCCTTGATGTCCAGGGACACCATAAAGTCCCCTTCTTCCAGATTCGCTATCACTGCTCTGAGTGATTCCATCTTGAACTTGAATTTTTGTATGTACAGGTTCAAAGATTTCAGATTTAGAATAGGTCTTACCGAGCCGTCCGGCTTCGGTACCACAAATAGCGTGGAGTAATACCCCTTTTCCTGTTGTAGGAGGGGTACCTTGACTATCACCTGCTGAGAAAACAGCTTGTGAATGGCTTCCAATACCGTCGCCCTGTCTGAGGGAGACGTTGGCAAAGCAGACTTTAGGAACCGGCGAGGGGGAGACTTCTCGAATTCCAACCTGTAACCCTGAGATACTACCTGCAGGATCCAGGGGTCCACCTGTGAGCAAGCCCACTGCGCGCTGAAATTCTTGAGTTGACCCCCCACCGTTCCTGAGTCCGCTTGTAAAGCCCCAGCGTCATGCTGAGGGCTTTGCAGAACCCGCGGAGGGCTTCTGTTCCTGGGAAGGAGCTGCTTGCTGCCCTCTCTTACCCTTTCCTCTGCCTCGGGGCAGATATGACTGTCCTTTTGCCCGCTTCTTATAGGACCGAAAGGACTGCGGCTGAAAAGACGGTGTCTTTTTCTGTTGGGAGGGGGTCTGAGGTAAAAAGGTGGATTTCCCGGCAGTTGCCGTGGCCACCAAATCCGATAGACCGACGCCAAATAATTCCTCCCCTTTATACGGCAATACTTCCATATGCCGTTTGGAATCCGCATCACCTGACCACTGTCGTGTCCATAAACTTCTTCTGGCAGATATGGACATCGCACTTACTCTCGATGCCAGAGTGCAAATATCCCTCTGAGCATCTCGCATATAAAGAAAAGCATCCTTTAATTGCTCTAAAGTCTGTAAAATACTGTCCCTATCCAGGGTATCAATATTTTCAGTCAGGGAATCCGACCAGACCACCCCAGCACTGCACATCCAGGCTGAGGCGATGGCTGGTCGCAGTATAACACCAGTATGTGTGTATATACTTTTTAGGGTAGTTTCCAGCCTCCTATCAGCTGGATCCTTGAGGGCGGCCGTATCAGGAGACGGTAACGCCACTTGTTTTGATAAGCGTGTGAGCGCCTTATCCACCTTAGGGGGTGTTTCCCAGCGCGCCCTAACCTCTGGCGGGAAAGGGTATAATGCCAATAACTTTTTTGAAATTAGCACTTTTCTATCTGGGTTAACCCACGCTTCATCACATACATCATTCAATTCCTCTGATTCAGGAAAAACTACAGGTAGTTTTTTCACCCCTCACATAATACCCCTTTTTGTGGTACTTGTAGTATCAGAGATATGCAAAGCCTCCTTCATTGCCGTGATCATATAACGTGTGGCCCTACTGGAAAATACGTTTGTTTCTTCACCGTCGACACTAGATTCAGTGTCCGTGTCTGGGTCTGTGTCGACCGACTGAGGTAAAGGGCGTTTTACAGCCCCTGACGGTGTCTGAGACGCCTGGGCAGGTACTAACTGGTTTTCCGGCCGTCTCATGTCGTCAACTGATTTTTGTAATGTGCTGACATTATCACGTAATTCCATAAACAAAGCCATCCATTCCGGTGTCGACTCCCTGGGGGGTGACATCACCATTACCGGCAATTGCTCTGCCTCCACACCAACATCGTCCTCATACATGTCGACACACACGTACCGACACACAGCAGACACACAGGGAATGCTCTATTGAAGACAGGACCCCACTAGCCCTTTGGGGAGACAGAGGGAGAGTTTGCCAGCACACACCCAAGCGCTATAATATATATGGGAACAACCCTATACAAGTGTTGTATCCTTATAGCAGCTTAAATATAGTAATAATCGCCAAAAAAAGTGCCCCCCCTCTCTGTTTTACCCTGTTTCTGTAGTGCAGTGCAGGGGAGAGTCCTGGGAGCCTTCCTCACAGCGGAGCTGAGCAGGAAGATGGCGCTGTGTGCTGAGGAGAATAAGCCCCGCCCCCTATTTCGGCGGGCTCTTCTCCGGAGTTTGTGAGATCTGGCAGGGGTTAAATACATCCATATAGCCTCAAGGGCTATATGTGATGTATTTTTTAGCCATAAAAAGGTATTATACATTGCTGCCCAGGGCGCCCCCCCCAGCGCCCTGCACCCTCCGTGACCGCTGTGTGAAGTGTGCTGACAACAATGGCGCACAGCTGCAGTGCTGTGCGCTACCTCAGGAAGACTGAAAAGTCTTCTGCCGCCTGCTTCTGGACCTCTTCCATCTTCGGCATCTGCAAGGGGGGTCGGCGGCGCGGCTCCGGGACCGGACTCCATGGCTGGGCCTGTGTTCGATCCCTCTGGAGCTAATGGTGTCCAGTAGCCTAAGAAGCCAATCCATCCTGCACGCAGGTGAGTTGACTTCTCTCCCCTAAGTCCCTCGATGCAGTGAGCCTGTTGCCAGCAGGACTCACTGAAAATAAAAAACCTAAAAACTTTTTCTAAGCAGCTCTTTAGGAGAGCCACCTAGATTGCACCCTGCTCGGACGGGCACAAAAACCTAACTGAGGCTTGGAGGAGGGTCATAGGGGGAGGAGCCAGTGCACACCACCTGATCCTAAAGCTTTATTTTTGTGCCCTGTCTCCTGCGGAGCCGCTAATCCCCATGGTCCTGACGGAGTCCCCAGCATCCACTAGGACGTTAGAGAAATAAACATATTTAAAGATGTTAGATCCTCCATAGACAATTTCAGCCAACAACCACAGCACAGAATGTTTTCTTAGCAGAGGAGAGGAATTTGATGTGCATATAGGGGGCACAGCGGGCGATCAGGTCCAAACTGTGCTTGCGTATGCACCGCAATGCGCATGCATGTCGCACGGGTACAAAGCAGAGCACCGCTCAGCGATGGGTTTGTGCGACGGATCCGTTTCCACGGGCGATCGCAAGGAGATTGACAGGAAGAAGGCGTTGTGGGTGTCAACTGACCATTTTCAGGGAGTGCCTGGAAAAACGTAGGCATGTCCATACGTTTGCAGGGAAGGTTCCTGACGTCAATTCCGGTCCAGGACAGGCTGATGTGATGTCCAGGACAGGCTGATGTGATCGCAGCAGCTGAGTAAGTCCTGGGCTGCGCAGAGACTGCACAAAATCTGTTTGTACAGCTCTGCTACAAATGCGTTCGCACACTTGCACAGCTAAAATACACTCCCCCTGTAGGCGGCGACTATCTGATCGCAGCAGTGCAAAAATTGCTTGCTAGCGATCAGGTCTGAATTAGGCCCTTAGATGTACATTCAGGACCTTGGACAGTGTACACATTAACTACCATAGAAGTTAAACAAAACCTAGATTTCACAGAATTTCAAATATCACAAGCTTGCTGTTTGCAGTATACAATTTTTTTTTTATTTTTTTTGGGAAAACATTGGCTAGCTGCTGTTGAACTATAAATCCCAGCAAGCTCAGACAGTTTATGGCAGTCTCTGACTGGTATTGTAGGTAAAGCTGGGACTCCTAGATCTATGTCACAGGCAGGAGGGCACAACAGCTAGATAATCAAGAATTGCATTATACCCTTTTAAATTGTTCTTAGCATTTCGCCAATTCAGGACCACAAGGTTTCAGCCCATGTGACACAAATTCGAACATTTTCTCTGTAAATTACTGTCACACAGAAAACTTTTTTTATTTTTCAATGCAACCAAGTGAATTTGTCCTTTGTTTTTCTTTTAGAAAGAGTTGTATTCCATTTGGTTTCATATTCACAATTTGGATAATACAGATAGAATGATTAAAAACAGAGTCTTGACAGTTTCAGTAAGATTACCTATACATGTATATGCTCTAACAATAGGAGAAAAGTGTAGATATTTTTTTCTGGGGTTATTAAATCCAGGGTTCCTTACTCCTTTATGAGAGACCTGAGGATGATGGGCAAAGGTTTCTGGGAGAAGAAGAAGGTTACAGGACAGAGATTCCTTCCTGTGCACAGTATTCTATATTATGTAGCTAGCATCGGATGGTTGGGAACCACTCTGTGAAACACAACTCTAAAAGGTGCATACACACTGTGCGATATTTTAGTCAGTATCGCTCATTTTCCCCCTTCTGAGCGATACGGAGTAAAATATTGCATAGTGTGTATGCCGCAAATGACGTCCAATGCATATTCCCGGGGGTTGTTAACGACCCCATCTGTCGGCTGTACATGCAGGTCAATCTTGGTTATGTCGGCAAAAACTACATGTACAGCCTGGCTGTGGCGGGACATCCCCGAGTGATATCGTTTGTGGTATCGCTCAGTGTGTATGCACTATGTCAAGTGTAAGGAGGCCAATCCGGGGCTATTTTTGCAATGCCGGGAATCGGGATTGAAAAATGTTCAATCCCGGGATTCCAAGGATCTCGGTATTGAGCTGTTCTTCAGTTAACCTCCCACCCCGCCCCCGCCCATTTCAAGTTCAGAAAAAAATAATAATAAATAAATAAAAGAACATACTCAATATGGAGTAAATGGGTCCAGAGGCAGGCAGCAGCACAGTCTGGCGGCATCCTCCTCCATTTAAAGTGATGGCGGGCGGGGTGGAGGGCAGACGCGCTGAAGAGTACAAGTGGTGGGCCGGAGGGAAGGTATGGGGATGCGCAGCGTGACCTCTCGCAGAGCCGGGGCAGCATCTGAGGCTGAGCCAAGAGCTAGCGGCTCCGCTGCCTGAACAAAAAAAAACGAAACAGCTCAAGCACAGTTAAATCCCGTGAATCCCAGCATTTTTGGCCACAAATCCTGGAATCCCACTGATCCCGACCCTAGAGGGAAGGGAGCACACTTTGCGATATATCGCACATGAAGTGGAGCGCACAGTGTGTACCCACCTTAAGAAACACAGGCATTGCTGGTTCATCAGTTACAGCCCTGCTTCTTTATGGGTGGTGCTTCAAATAGCACCACAACGGGTATAGAGGTTTTTTTCCCTGTTGTTCAAATGAGTTAAAGTACAAAAAGCCATTTCATGTGTATAACTCCTGTGTCACAATGAAAAAAAAAATTCCCTTGTAGGGGGGGACAGAAGCCTCTGAGCGGACAGACTCTCAGAGTAATTTGAGATAATTTGACTTCAACCTGTCATACAAGTAGTCTAAGCCAAGATGACACATATGTTTATTTCTGATTCAGCTCTGAAATAATGCATTTTTCTGCAAGGCTGGAGAATGTAAGCTGGAACATATTTTTTCTTTCCTTCTATTTTCAAAACAAAATGAGAGTTCAATTTTTATATTTGAAAGTCAAATGTGCAGTGCAGACGGGAAATGTAAAAATATTAACTGAGCAGGAAGTATAGGAGCAACATTTTTCTCTCATCAACTGCAGCATTTAATTCTCCCTGAGAACCTGCAATAGAGCTTGCAGGAGGAAATATGACAGGCCCCCAGTTACCAAGATACAGTTATTAGAGATAACATCTAAACCAAGTTCTCTATGAGATATATATATATATATATATATATATATATATATATATATATGTGGATGACTATACTGTGAGTGCCACTTTAAACAACCCGTATATATCTATAACTATATATATATTTTATACACACACCAAAAAAATTATAACATATATGCAGAGAGTTGTCGTTAAAGTTAGTAATTTCACATTTCTGGGCTTAGAATTTGGCCATAATTGTAAGTCGCCTTGTATACAGACTGCATCTCAGTGGGGTGGTATTCATGTGACCGGCGGTCTGCTGACTGACAGTCACATGACCTCCTCCACCATCCCGCCGGCTCAGTATCCCGATGGTCGGCATGCCGACCAACAGGGACTATTTCCACTCGTGGGTGTCCACGACACCCATAGAGTGGGAATAGAACCCGTGGCGACCGCAGGTCGCCACCGAGCCCGCAGCGTGGCGAGCGCAGCGAGCCCGCAAGGGGCTTGCTGCACTCGCCCCTCCCCGCCGGGATCCCGGCGTCGGTATGCTGCCGGGATCCCGGCGTCGGTAAGCTGACCGGCGGTCAGGAGACCGCCGGTCAGCCATACTACACCCTCTCAGTGGCAGTGCTTTTTGGTGTGTAATGAAAAGGGGGGCAACAGTTTTGTTTCACTGGTATAAAGGAATCTCTCAGGGACTCCAGTATATAGGTAAGGGAAATCTGCTCTTTTAAAATCAGGTTTGTTTTCATTTAATTTTTTTCAAAGTTTAGAGTACAGCGCAGAAAGAAAAAAAAAGAGAACTTGCAAAAGTTAGATTGAAACTATAATAGAAAAATATACCAGATTATTTTATGGCTATCCTGTTAACACATTAATTGTAGTATTTATTGCATAGGTTTATTCAACCACGTTACGTAAATTAGATCTTACATACCATAGTGTAGGCAATCGACCCAATTTTACCAATCCATGTTTCTTGTCTAGGTACAGGCTGCTCACTAGTAGCATCAAATGGGAGATGGTTCCCCATCCTACTCTTTATGGTGTATGAAGATTTGATCCATTTATTCCTAGTCAGCCCTTGCAATGCTCACTTTTGTCAGCTTTTACGTATTCATTTCTAGCGCTGAGTTGTTCACAAAAGCTTTCAGTTTTAATCCAAATATTCATCTTTCATGACACAGAAAGTAGGGCTGTTTCCAGACAGTTAAGTACCAGTATGCCCCCTCCACCCTTCGCATAGACATTGTAAAAGTAAAATATTTGCAAGTGCATAAAAAAAGGGGTGGAGCCTCATCATAGGGTGTGTGGCCTCACTGCAATGGGCATGGCCTTGCAGGAAAAGACTACCTTACATAGGCACAATAATGCCCCTGGCAACATATTATGCCCCACACAGTATTGCCCCGGCACCATATTATGCCCCACACAGTAATGCCCCGGCACCATATTATGCCCCACACAGTAATGCCCCTGGCACCATATTATGCCCCACACAGTAATGCCCCTTAGAGTTATGCCATAATACCTGCTCATTGTCAGGGGTTACAGGATGCCGCTGCCACCTTTGCCGTGGTTTGTCCTGGCGCTGTTGCACATGTTCGCTCCTGCCAGTCTTGTAAATATCCCTCCCGAAATGTCTGACGCCTCCTCTAACAGCCGTCAGAAGAGTCTCCTCTGAGGCAGCGGACATTTTGGCTGGGACATTTTCATCGGCACTCTAAGAGACAGTGGCCAAGGCTGCATGTGCACTATGCAACTGCACGTCTCACCCAGCCCTAGGAATGGTTCTGACAATAAGTAAACACAGACACCAGTTCTACAAATGCAGCATGCAGTCCTTTGACAGAAGTATCTATTTTGCAATATTTACACAAGAGGTGCCAGTCTGACCCCAACACATCATTTAGTTTGGGGGGAAATGGTATCTGCCCTCCATCAAACATCTTAAGAGTGTTACATATACTCTACTGTGGATATAAATTTGTATTTATTGAAAGTACACAGATAAAGTTGTCAAAGTCACAACAACGATTAGAGCCACCAGATCTCATTCCCATTTAGCCTGTCATTTTATAAGACCATTTGCATTAAGTACCTTACTGCCAGACATTTTCTAGACCCTATTGTCTGGGAAAAAATACCCTGATATATAGGGGCAGCTATCAAATATGGCAACAAAAACTCTGTATAAATTTGAAATATTCGAATTGGGACTCCATATTCCTCTCAGATCTATTCAAAGCACTGGCGTTTCTATAATGGGTGCAGTATGCGCGGTGCATACTGGCCCCTGAGTCCAGAGGGGGCCCCCACTGCACAACCTTGCACCCATTTTTAAAATACTCACCCCTCCTAAGTCCAGCGCCGGCATCCGCAGCGCTGTTAAAACACCATGAAAATGGCTCCGCTGTCATTTTCACGGAGGTCTGCGCATGCGCAGTAGAGAAATCTCAGGGAAAATGGCCGCCGCACCATTTTTCCAGAGGATCTGCGCATGTGCAGTAGAGTCTGAGCCCTCTAGAGCTCAGACTCTACAGCACTCCGGGCAGAAAGGAGGGGGCCCGAACGGAGGAGGCTGAACACGAGCATCCTCCTCTCTTAAAGCGCCCCTGATTCAAAGGATTTAAGATTGCCAGCATAGTTTGTCTTACTTTTGACAACCCATGTCTGATGTTAAATCCTTCCCATTGATGTCAAATCTACTAATTTTACATTGCACCAAAATTAAAATGAAGAGAGTCAGAATGCACTCGAATGCCTCCCATAACTTACTTCTGAGTTCCAAACCCATATAGCCTGTGTAACCAATAGTGCACTGTGCCTCCTGCATTACAGCACCCCTGGTGGAGTTTGACTAGATCTTGTATGGTCAATTAAAAGCTTCTGCAGTTTTTGTCTTAATACCGTCTGGCACCAGCTGAAATTAAGTAGTGTCAAGCTTCTTGAAGCTTTAACTCGGCTGAGTACATTTTATATTATCCTAGGCCTTTTATTCTTCCAGACTAGAGATTTACTAATCTATCATTTGGAAAACTTTTGTTTATGAAAACTGGAGTTTAGAATAGTTGGACAATTCTGTTATGAAATTAATTCTGCCTATCGCTGTGGTAATTTGTTTTACACATGGATAACTTAAACATTTTTTAAATATTCAAACTGGGGCTGAATGTTTAATGTAATAGATTCTGACATATTTTTTAGACACTCGTATATCCAGATGGTTAAACCTAGAAACCCTCTAGAAGAATTTATGCAAACTATATTGTGAACAATGAACAGAAATATGTAAAATCCATCCCAATCTTAAGACCCACATAATATCCCATCCCAGCAGGTTATTTGTTGAATCTTTTGCATCTGATAATAAAAACACCATACTGTATACATAAAGTGCAAAAGTATCTACCTAATCTTTCACTACCAATCCATGTTTAATTGGATGGTTCCTAAATATACAGGCCAGTTGCTAATGACTAAAGCAAATAATGTAGGAGATAGTGGACACTGTTGGGTACCTCTGCCCTACCAGTAACCCAGAAGACCGTGGGTCAGAATATAGGGGGTAATTCTGAGTTAATCGCAGCAGCAAGTTTGTTAGCAGTTGGGCAAAACCATGTGCACTGCAGGGGAGGCAGATATAGCATGTGCAGAGAGAGTTAGATTTGGGTGTGTTATATTGTTTCTGTGCAGGGTAAATACTGGCTGCTTTATTTTTACACTGCAATTTAGATTTCAGTTTGAATACACCACACCCAAATCTAACTCTCTCTGCACATGTTATATCTGCCCCACCTGCAGTGCACATGGTTTTTCCCAACTGCTAACAAATTTGCTGCTGCGATCAGATCTGAATTAGGCCCATAGTTACTTAACGTATGGTGCCAAGCCCCAAATGATAGGGTAAGAGACAATATAACTATCTTATACTGTACCTGCTTTGTGTGTTTTCTGTAAGTGTGAATGTGGAGAAATATTGACAGGGCCTTGCGAGTTATGTTTCTAGTTGGTATATGAGTTATAAATCTGACACACCCTGGTCAATCGAGTGATAAGTACTATGATGCTAGTTTTCTTTATTAACAGTCATAGAATAGTAGTACAATATGTCCAATTTAAACATACATTCATAAAAAATGCTGCACATTCAATCAGGTCCGACCTGGGGCGTGGCTGGGATCGCCCAGGATCACCCAAGATACAGCGTATGCAAAAAGACAGCATACGATGTATCTTGGGCGATCCTGCCCCCCGGGAGGCTGCCGGGGTGATCGTCTGCGACATGTGGTCGCATAAGTGTATGGGGTCCTTAACACTCATATTGCAGCTCATATCACAGAGACTAATGTGAGCCAATCACATCTTAGGTAATCATTCTGCAGGGAAAATGATGGATACTTATTTGAATTTAAGGTAAATGTGACTAGAGCTGTTAAGGGAGATTCCCAGATCTAATTAACTAATCCACCAGTCAGCAGATACTGGGATGACATCAACCTAGGTGTGATGCTCCGGCAAGGGTGTATCTAGGGGTCCGAGCACCCCTGGCAAAGCAAGGGCTGGTGTCCCCCCCCCCCCCCCCACACACACACATAAACATATTTGAAATAAGGAGGGTGTATCAAAAAGGGTGTGGCCTTGTGGGGTAGGGGCGTGGCCACACAATAGTACTTTTAATTCAGATTATGTCACACAGTAGCATATTACACCACACAGTAGTGTCTCTTATTCACGTTATGCCACACAGTATCACATTACACCGCGCAGTAGTGTCTCTTGTTCACATTATGCCACACAGTATCACATTACACCGCACAGTAGTGTCTCTTATTCACGTTATGCCACACAGTATCACATTACACCGCACAGTAGTGTCTCTTATTCACGTTATGCCACACAGTATCACATTACACCACACAGTAGTGTCTCTTATTCACGTTATGCCACACAGTATCACATTACACCGCACAGTGGTGTCTCTTATTCACGTTATGCCACACAGTATCACATTACACCGCACAGTGGTGTCTCTTGTTCATGTTATGCCACACAGTATCACATTACACCGCACAGTGGTGTCTCTTGTTCATGTTATGCCACACAGTATCACATTACACCACACAGTAGTGTCTCTTATTCACGTTATGCCACACAGTATCACATTACACCGCACAGTAGTGTCTCTTATTCACGTTATGCCACACAGTATCTCATTACACCGCACAGTACTGTCTCTTAGTCACGTTATGCCACACAGTAGCATATTACACTGCACAGTAGTGTCTCTTATTCACGTTATGTCACACAGTAGCATATTACACCGCACAGTAGTGTCTCTTATTCACGTTATGCCACACAGTATCACATTACACCGCACAGTACTGTCTCTTATTCACGTTATGCCACACAGTATCTCATTACACCGCACAGTACTGTCTCTTAGTCACGTTATGCCACACAGTATCACATTACACCGCACAGTAGTGTCTCTTATTCACGTTATGTCACACAGTAGCATATTACACTGCACAGTAGTGTCTCTTATTCACGTTATGTCACACAGTATCTCATTACACCGCACAGTACTGTCTCTTATTCACGTTATGCCACACAGTATCTCATTACACCGCACAGTACTGTCTCTTATTCACGTTATGCCACACAGTATCACATTACACCGCACAGTACTGTCTCTTGTTCATGTTATGCCACACAGTATCACATTACACCGCACAGTACTGTCTCTTATTCACGTTATGCCACACAGTATCACATTACACCGCACAGTGGTGTCTCTTATTCATGTTATGCCACACAGTAGTAACCCTATAGGAAACACTGTCTATAGAAGGCATATGCGGAATGCAAATAGAAAAAAGAAATGTGGACCAGTGCTAGTAAATATATTTCTATTTTTATAAATGGAATGCGGTCAAACCACATTCAGTGATGCGACTGCAATATCCCTGTTCTCAGCGCTCTGCCAATTGGATCACATTGGCTGTAAAGACCTCTGCCTGATTGACAGGCCGAGGCGGAGGGCGGGGGCGGTAATGGACCATTGCGGGGGTTGCGGGGGAAAAATGGGATGGGGCCGTCTGCATTTTTGGGGCAGCTGAGTGACATCACACGCAGCCACCCCTATGTGAAAAATGGCGGCGGACCACCTGCATACGCAGCATAGCTGCAGCTGTAGGGGGTCACCCACAGTTGCTGCGACCACAATTAGTTGCTGAGCAGGCCATTCAGCATGCTGGACAGCCTTTCCCTGCGATGGATGAGCATCTCCCAGCATGCAATAGAAAGGAATGCAGAATCTGCAATCCTTACGGAATAACCCCCACTGCCATTATTAAATCTGATCCCGCCCATAGGCACACACATGTACACTTACATACATACAGTCACACACAAAACACATACAGTACATATGATATACAGTACAGTCACACATGCAGTATATACAAATAGTTACACACATACATACAGTCACATACATATAGTCACACACTAATACACAGTAGATACTTATACACACATACATACAAACATACATACACATATAGTCACATACATAAATGCAGACACACATACAGACAGACAGTCTATATAGTGTTTACCCCCCTCACTTCACAGACAGGGTACACTCAATGCATGTACTTTAGTAGCTCCTTGTCCTCTCCCTCTCTCCTCTATGCTGCTTGGTTGCCTGGCACTGACTGAGTGCCATGTGGCCCCGCCCCCTGTTTCCATTCCGTCCACTTCCCGAAGGCCAATGCCTGTGCAGTGCAGTCTTGTGCCACCCCTCCCCTCACTTAATCCGGATTGTACCTTGTGACTGTCTGTTACTGCCGGCGCCGGTGTCCAGCGGCACAGCACTACACTAGTGATCAATCAGACTCAAAATTAATTACAGCTCCCAGAGCTCACGGCAACAGGGGATGCTGGGAGCTGTAGTTTATGTTGAGTCTGATTACAAGTGAGGTGCGGTGCGCTGTCACCTGACACTGGCGCCGGCACTAACAGACAGCCACCAAGTCTGACAATACTTCTGGATTCTACCCCCGAGACGTGGATGGTACTCCCAGGTGGCGCCCCCTCCTTGCCTGGTGCCCCTGGCGAGTGCCATCCTGGCCAATGGGTAGATACACCCCTGTGCTCCGATAAAAGGCATGAGTAGCTTTTGCTCTGGGTTCAACTTCGAGTGATCAATCTGATTGAGAGGCTGTTCAATTATTTTCCACTGTGCCCCCAGCATGGATTTCTGCATGTTATCTGTAAGTTTCCTTTTCCAACCCATGTATGAACTTTGTAACGGTTTCTTTGTGACATATTTATCACATACGCATTGTACCTTTTTGTAAATGACTCTTTATTGGTAATTTTGATATATGCTCCAAAACCCAGCCGTTTGAGGATATGCACAGACTGTTTAATTGCAAGAAGCAGGGGAGTAGACCGGCTAACTGTGTGGGAGTTGTGTAGCCAAGCCTGCCTAATTGTGTTATAGAGTTAGGGTACCGGTGGCCCCTTTGAGTAATTCCCATCAGTAGTTGCAATAACAGATAGTATCATCTAGGTATACAAATTATTGTACTGTGACCTTGGAGTGCAAATTCCCGTTGATCAGTCAGGAATAATTACTGAGGAGTCTGTAGAATCAAGATAGAGGGGATTCTCTCCAAGATCATGAGACTATGCTCGTTCTACAATTCTAGAGCCCAATGACAATAGTTGTAAAATACACTGAAACTTTTGCACAATAAAACAGGGAAGGTAATAAGTGTTTATGGTATCTTTAGCCAAAGGCTAGGAGCACCTATGCATGGTCTGTACTAGATCCAAACAATAAATACACATTTATTCACATTTCCTGATTATAAGAAACAGTGGCGGCATCACCTCAGAGGAAAAAAAACTTATTGTTAAAACAGACAATAAAATTATTTCTACATTACTGTAAACCTGCAGCCCCAAAACACGAATGTCATTCTGTTATGTCAAACACTGACAATAGTGCGTGAACTGAAGAAGTGTGTGACCTAGTGTAATGGCAGCCTATACAGGCTACACAATTAGGCTGGACTGTTACACTGAGCCCCCAAACTTACAGTGATAAATATTCTTATGTAGCTGAGGTTTCCATCCTTTGTAAAGCAAATTACCACAAAGGCTCACTTGAAACTTACTTTTTATTTATTATATTATGCATACTCTGTTTAAAAGGATATCTAGTTAAGAAAATAAGTAGGGGAAAAAAAGGAGAGTTATGGTAGACTTACTATTGTTAGCTCTCTTTCTGCGAGGTACATTGGGTTCCACAGGGAAACATCGGGGTGTAGAGTGGATCTTGACACGCCTTAGTGGGTAAGAGTACCCAAAGAGTCCAAAGGAAGCATCCTGGGATGCGGAAGTATCAAAGGCATAGAACCTAATAAACGTGTCCACTGAGGACCACGTAGCCGATTTCCACAATTGTTCTGCGGACGCGCCACGACGGGCCGCCCAAGATGGTCCAACAGGCCGAGTAGAATTGGCATTAATAGCAGCAGGAGCAGGGAGACCAGCCTGCGCATAAGCTTGTGCAATTACCATTCTAATCCATCTGGCCAAGGTTTGCTTATTCGCAGGCCAGCCACTTTTGTGAAAACCAAAGAAGACAAAAAGGGAATCTGACCTCCTGATAGAGGCAGTCCTCTCGACATATATACAGAGAGCCCGTACCACATCCAAAGACCTTATTTGTCCTCTAAAGAGCAAAGAGATAAAAGCTGGAACCACAATCTCTTGGTTAAGGTGAAAAGATGATACCACCTTAGGTAAATAACCAGGGTGAGTTCTAAGAACTGCCCGGACACAATGAAATATTAGAAAGGGTGGACGACAGGACAATGCGCCTAAGTCCGACACCCTTCTAGCAGAGGCAATAGCCAGCTAAAACAGGACCTTGGCCGTGAGCCATTTAAGGTACACCATCTCAAGAGGTTCAAATGGAGACTCTTGCAGGGCATTCAGGACAACAGATCGATCCCATGGAGCCACAGGAGGGACATAGGAAGGCTAAATCCGCATGACACCCTGAGTGAATGTATGAACGTTACGTATAGACACAATCTTTCTCTGAAACCATACCGACAAGGCAGATATGTGAACCTTGAGGGAGGCCAGACGAAGGCCTAAGTCCAGGCCTCTTTGCAGAAAAGCCAGGAATCTGGAAGTTCTGAATCTGTATGCATCATAATTCTTATCAGCACACCAGGTGAAGTAAGAATTCCAGACCCTGCAATAAATCCATGCAGATGCCGGTTTGCGGGCTTTTAACATAGTTTGGATGACCACCTCAGAGAATCCTTTGGCTCTCAGGAGTGATGCTTCAAGAGCCACACCGTCAAAGCCAGTCTGGCCAGTCTGGATAAAGGCAAGGGTCCTGTATGAGGAGGTCTGGGTGTTGAGGAAGTAGAAGAGGAGGCTTTGTCGAGAGACCCTGCAGGTCTGAGAACCAATGCTATCTGAGCCACGCTGGAGCAACTAGAAGTAGAAATCCTCGTTCTTGTTTGAACTTCCGCAGGACCCTGGGCAGGAGTGACACTGAAGGGAACACGTAGGGCATCCAAAAGTTCCATTAAATTGCCAGTGCATCCACGAACGTTTCTTGAGGATCCCTGGTACTTGATCCGAAGACCGGAACCTAGTGCTTGTGTTGGGATGCCATCAGGTCTACGTCTGGTAGGCCCCATTTGTACACTAGGAGTTGAAAGACTTCTGAATGAAGACTCCACTCTCTGGCGTGCATGTCCTGGCGACTGAGGAAGTCTGCTTCCCAGTTCAGGATGCCTGGAATGAACACTGTCGATATTGCTGGCAGATGGCATTCTGCCCAACAAAAGATTTTTGACACTTCCATCATAGCCATGCAGCTTTGAGTGCTGCCTTGATGGTTTATGTATGCCACCATGGTGGCATTGTCTGACCATACTTGAACCGGCCTGTTTGGTACTAGAGGCATGGCGAGAGTCAATGCATTGAACACCGCCCGCAACTCCACAATGTTTATTGGGAGGCTTGACTCCTCCTTGGTCCAGCGACCCTGAAAAGAGTGTTGCTTCAATACCGCATCCCACCCCCTCAGACTGGCGTCCATTGTCAGCAGGACCCAGTCGTGGATCCAGTAGGGACTGACCCTGCTCAATTGCTGGTCCTGTAGCCACCAGGTCAGCGCAGACGAACCTCCGGAGTCAAAGTGATCATGTGAGATCTGATCCGATGAGGTAGACCATCCCACTTGGAAAGGATTAACCTCTGCCGAGGGCGAGAATGAGATTGAGCGTACTCTACCATGTCGAATGCTGACACCATCAGGCCAAGTACTTTCAACGCCGAGTATAGCGACACTCTGGGGCAACAAAGGAAGCATCTTATCCTGTCTTGAAGTCTCAGGACTTTTTCTGGAGACAGAAACAGTCATTGACTGAGTGCCCAGGAGTGACCATGCTCTGAGCTGGGACCAGCAAGGATTTCTTCCAATTGATGAGCCACCCGTGGGCTTGTAGGGAGCTTACCGTCAGTTGCAGATGACTGAGGAGGACATTGTTGGAGTTTGCCAAAATCAGAAAGTCGTCCAGATACGGCGGGATCCTGACTCTCTGGCGACGGAGATGGGCCGTCATTACGGCCATGACCTTGGTGAAAATCCGAGGAGCTGTAGCCAGTCCAAATGGCAGAGCCTTGAACTGATAGTAGAGGTTGGCAATAGCAAACCGCAGATACTGCTCATGCGACATGGCAATAGGTATATGCAGGTACGCATCCTGTATATCCAGGGATGCCATATAGTCTCCGGGTTCCATAGCCAGTAAAATTGAGCGCAGTGTTTCTATATGGAACTTGGACACTCTCACAAACTTGTTCAGTGATTTGAGGTTGAGTATAGGCTGGAAAGACCCATTGGGTTTCGGTACTAGAAATAGGGTAGAGTAGTAACCTCTGCCTCTCTGGGCCAGAGGAACCGGCACTACCACTCCTGTATCCAGGATAGAACTCACAAACTTTTGCAGAGCTTGCGTCTTTAACGGATCTGAAGGGATAACAATGGTGCAAAATTGGCGAGGGTGACTTCTCACACCCATGCGTCTGAAGTGGTCATTAATCAGACTTGGATGAACTGCAGAAGTCGGCCTACCACCATGGGGTTCCCCAGGGGGAGGCCCGCCCTGTCATGTGGCAGGCTTGTCTTGTTTAGAAGCAGGCTGGCGGGCCACCCTGGACTGCTTTGCCTTGTGCTTAGTGGTTTTGGGAGCACGAGATTGTCTCGGGTACAGTATGTCTGACCTTTGGCTGTCCCTTGAGGCTGAAAGGAACGAAAAGGGTTACCTTTAGCCTTCTGTGCAGAAGGATTAGTATTTGGAGAAAAGCGGTCTTAGCAGCCACCAATTCAGACATAATTTTATTTAGGTCTTCCCCAAACAAAATGTTCCCCTTAAAGGGGAGTACCTCCAAGGTATTTTTGGAGTCTAGGTCCACCTTCCATGACCTCAACCCCAGAATATGGTGAGCCAGGACATATGAAGTTGACGCCTTGGCTGCCAACACACCCGCCTCAGAGGACACCTCCTGAATATAATAGGCGGCGCTGGTAATGTGAGACAGGTATTGTCTGGCATTGTCAGATATATCCTCGGGCAGATTTTCCTCTAATGCCTGAACCCATGCTTCAATTCCTTTTGCAGCCCAAGAGGCCACAATAGTGAGTCTATGTATAGCACCTGTAAGGGAGTAAATAGATTTCAGGCATCCCTCCACACGCTTATCTGTCGGTTCCTTCGGTGAAGTGACAGTGGTGACAGGCTGAGTGGACGACACCACTAGGCGGGTGACCTGAGAAACCACCGACGGTGAATTTTCCCACTTGTTACAGAACTCTGCAGGGAGAGGATAGCGAGCCAAGGCCCGTTCAGACAGAGGGAATTTCTTCCTTGGATTAGACATGGGCTCCTGCCTGATGTCCACCAAATGGTCAGAATGGGGTAATAGATTTTTGACCACCTTCTGCCGTTTAAACAGATCAGTTTTCTTAGCCACAGTAGTGGAATCCTCATCATCAGTGATATGTAGGATTTGCTTAATAGCAACAACAAGGGCAGGGACATCAATTTGCAATGGAGAATCCTCATCAGAAACACCTGATTCAGTGTCTGACAGGACAGTATGCTTCCCCTCCTCTTCAGATGAAACATCTGAGAGATTGGTGTATTGTGAGGAGGAAGCAGCCTGCTTAGATGACCCAGAGACACGAGAGTGACCTGGAGTAGATTTTTGTCTGACCAAGGAATGATTTACTTGCTGCAACTGGTTAGACAAATTTCCGCCCATGGTGGATTAACCATAGAGACAATTTGTGGCTGTAATGGCACAGGTGGTCCCATAGGGGGCGTAAGGCATTCCACCAGAGTACCCAGTAGGTTTGTGAGTGTAGCCCAGGGTGGCTCCTGGTTACAGGAGCTGCGGACTGACTGGAAGATGTATGACACATAGTACACAGACCATCATACACAGCTTTCCCCTCTGGTAAATCCTTGGTGCATGCTCTGCATGAGGCAGGAGCGTCCACAGACTTACTTCCTTTCTTGTTAGACATTGTACACAAATGCAACAACAGAGCAAATTAGTACGATAAAGCCAGAGTACAATACCTGTGAATAAATCAGTTAGTATGTGACTGTAGACACAGTACACAACACCAGCGAATAAATCCAGTATTATGTGACTGAGTACAAAGTAGAATACTTGTAATAGGTAAATACTGTGATGTACTATATATATGACCCTGACGCACCTAGTCCCTTAGGGTACAATAAAACTGCACTGGACTAGTATTATTATATATATATATATATATATATATATATATATATATATATATATATATATATATATATATATAATAAGAATTTACTTACCGATAATTCTATTTCTCGTAGTCCGTAGTGGATGCTGGGGACTCCGTAAGGACCATGGGGAATAGCGGCTCCGCAGGAGTCTGGGCACAAAACTAAAGCTTTAGGACTACCTGGTGTGCACTGGCTCCTCCCCCCATGACCCTCCTCCAAGCCTCAGTTAGGATACTGTGCCCGGACGAGCGTACACAATAAGGAAGGATTTTGAATCCCGGGTAAGACTCATACCAGCCACACCAATCACACCGTATAACTTGTGATCTAAACCCAGTTAACAGCATGATAACAGAGGAGCCTCTAGAAAAGATGGCTCACTACAGCAATAACCCGATTTTTGGTAACAATAACTATGTACCAGTATTGCAGACAATCCGCACTTGGGATGGGCGCCCAGCATCCACTACGGACTACGAGAAATAGAATTATCGGTAAGTAAATTCTTATTTTCTCTGACGTCCTAGTGGATGCTGGGGACTCCGTAAGGACCATGGGGATTATACCAAAGCTCCCAAACGGGCGGGAGAGTGCGGATGACTCTGCAGCACCAAATGAGAGAACTCCAGGTCCTCCTCAGCCAGGGTATCAAATTTGTAGAATTTTACAAACGTATTTGCTCCTGACCAAGTAGCTGCTCGGCAAAGTTGTAAAGCCGAGACCCCTCGGGCAGCCGCCCAGATGAGCCCACCTCCCTTGTGGAGTGGGCATTTACAGATTTTTGGCTGTGGCAGGCCTGCCACAGAATGTGCAAGCTGAATTGTACTACAAATCCAACGAGCAATAGTCTGCTTAGAAGCAGGAGAACCCAGCTTGTTGGGTGCATACAGGATAAACAGCGAGTCAGATTTTCTGACTCCAGCCGTCCTGGAAACATATATTTTCAGGGCCCTGACAACGTCTAGCAACTTGGAGTCCTCCAAGTCCCTAGTAGCCGCAGGCACCACCATAGGTTGGTTCAGGTGAAACGCTGAAACCACCTTAGGGAGAAACTGAGGACGAGTCCTCAATTCCGCCCTGTCCGAATGGAAAATCAGATAAGGGCTTTTACAGGATAAAGCCGCCAATTCTGACACGCGCCTGGCCCAGGCCAGGGCCAACAGCATGACCACCTTCCATGTGAGATATTTTAACTCCACAGATTTAAGTGGTTCAAACCAATGTGACTTTTGGAACCCAAAAACTACATTGAGATCCCAAGGTGCCACTGGAGGCACAAAAGGAGGCTGTATATGCAGTACCCCTTTTACAAACGTCTGAACTTCAGGGACTGAAGCTAGTTCTTTTTGGAAGAAAATTTGACAGGGCCGAAATTTGAACCTTAATGGACCCCAATTTCAGGCCCATAGACACTCCTGTTTGCAGGAAATGTAGGAAACGACCCAGTTGAAATTCCTCCGTCGGGCCTTACTGGCCTCGCACCACGCAACATATTTTCGCCAAATGCGGTGATAATGTTTTGCGGTTACATCCTTCCTGGCTTTGATCAGGATAGGGATGACTTCATCCGGAATGCCTTTTTCCTTCAGGATCCGGCGTTCAACCGCCATGCCGTCAAACGCAGCCGCGGTAAGTCTTGGAACAGACAGGGTCCTTGCTGGAGCAGGTCCCTTCTTAGAGGTAGAGGCCACGGATCCTCCGTGAGCATCTCTTGAAGTTCCGGTTACCAAGTCCTTCTTGGCCAATCCGGAGCCACGAATATAGTGCTTACTCCTCTCCATCTTATAATTCTCAGTACCTTGTGTATGAGAGGCAGAGGATGGAACACATACACTGACCGGTACACCCACGGTGTTACCAGAGCGTCTGCTGAGGAAGTCTGCTTCCCAGTTGTCCATTCCCGGAATGAACACTGCTGACAGTGCTATCACATGATTTTCCACCCAGCGAAGAATCCTTGCAGCTTCTGCCATTGCCCTCCTGCTTCTTGTGCCACCCTGTCTGTTTTCGTGGGTGACTGCCGTGATGTTGTCCGACTGGATCAACACCGGCTGACCTTGAAGCAGAGGTCTTGCTAAGCTTAGAGCATTGTAAATGGCCCTTAGCTTCAGGATATTTATGTGAAGTGATGTCTCCAGGCTTGACCATAAGCCCTGGAAATTCCTTCCCTGTGTGACTGCTCCCCAGCCTCGCAGGCTGGCATCCGTGGTCACCAGGACCCAGTCCTGAATGCCGAATCTGCGGCCCTCTAGAAGATGAGCACTCTGCAACCACCACAGGAGGGATACCCTTGTCCTTGGTGACAGGGTTATCCGCTGATGCATCTGAAGATGCGACCCGGACCATTTGTCCAGCAGGTCCCACTGGAAAGTTCTTGCGTGGAATCTGCCGAATGGGATTGCTTCGTAGGAAGCCACCATTTTTCCCAGAACCCTTGTGCATTGATGCACTGAGACTTGGCTCGGTTTTAGGAGGTTCCTGACTAGCTCGGATAACTCCCTGGCTTTCTCCTCCGGGAGAAACACCTTTTTCTGGACTGTGTCCAGGATCATCCCTAGGAACAGAAGACGAGTCGTCGGAACCAGCTGCAATTTTGGAATATTGAGAATCCAACCGTGCTGCCGCAACACTACCTGAGATAGTGCTACACCGACCTCCAACTGTTCTCTGGATCTTACCCTTATCAGGAGATCGTCCAAGTAAGGGAAAACTAAAACTCCCTTCCTTCGAAGGAGTATCATCATTTCGGCCGTTACCTTGGTAAAGACCCGGGGTGCCGTGGACCATCCAAACGGCAGCGTCTGAAACTGATAGTGACAGTTCTGTACCACAAACCTGAGGTACCCTTGGTGAGAAGGGTAAATTGGGACATGAAGGTAAGCATCCTTGATGTCCCGAGACATCATGTAGTCCCCTTCTTCCAGGTTCGCAATCACTGCTCTGAGTGACTCCATCTTGAATTTGAACCTCCGTATGTAAGTGTTCAAAGATTTTAGATTTAGAATCGGTCTCACCGAGCCGTCCGGCTTCGGTACCACAACAGTGTGGAATAATACCCCGTTCCCTGTTGCAGGAGGGGTACCTTGATTATCACCTGCTGGGAATACAGCTTGTGAATGGCTTCCAAAACTGCCTCCCTGTCAGAGGGAGACGTCGGTAAAGCCGACTTTAGGAAAACGGCGAGGGGGAGACGTCTCGAATTCCAATTTGTACCCCTGCTATATCACCTGAAGGATCCAGGGGTCTACTTGCGAGTGAGCCCACTGCGCGCTGAAATTCATTGAGACGGGCCCCCACCGTGCCTGAGTCTGCTTGTAAAGCCCCAGCGTCATGCTGAGGGCTTGGCAGAGGCGGGAGAGGGCTTCTGTTCCTTGGAACTGGCTGATTTCTGCAGCCTTTTTCCTCTCCCTCTGTCACGGGGCAGAAATGAGGAACCTTTTGCCCGCTTGCCCTTCTGGGAACGAAAGGACTGCGCCTGATAATACGGCGTCTTCTTATGTTGAGAGGCGACCTGGGGTACAAACGTGGATTTCCCAGCTGTTGCCGTGGCCACCAGGTCTGAAAGACCGACCCCAAATAACTCCTCCCCTTTATAAGGCAATACTTCCAAATGCCGTTTGGAATCCGTATCACCTGACCACTGTCGTGTCCATAACCCTCTTCTGGCAGAAATGGACAACGCACTTACACTTGATGCCAGTCGGCAAATATTCCGCTGCATCTTTTAAATGCTCTATAGGCAATAATATACTGTCCCTATCTAGGGTATCAATATTTTCAGTCAGGGAATCCGACCACGCCAACCCAGCACTGCACATCCAGGCTGAGGCGATTGCTGGTCGCAGTATAACACCAGTATGTGTGTAAATACATTTTAGGATACCCTCCTGCTTTCTATCAGCGGGATCCTTAAGGGCGGCCATCTCAGGAGAGGGTAGAGCCCTTGTTCTTACAAGCGTGTGAGCGCTTTACCCACCCTAGGGGGTGTTTCCCAACGCACCCTAACCTCTGGCGGGAAAGGATATAATGCCAATAACATTTTAGAAATTATCAGTTGTTATCGGGAGAAACCCACGCATCATCACACACCTCATTTAATTTCTCAGATTCAGGAAAACTACAGGTAGTTTTTCCTCACCGAACATAATACCCCTTTTTGGTGGTACTCGTATTATCAGAAATGTGTAAAACATTTTTTCATTGCCTCAATCATGTAACGTGTGGCCCTACTGGAAGTCACATTTGTCTCTTCACCGTCGACACTGGAGTCAGTATCCGTGTCGGCGTCTGTATCTGCCATCTGAGGTAACGGGCGCTTTAGAGCCCCTGACGGCCTATGAGACGTCTGGACAGGCACAAGCTGAGTAGCCGGCTGTCTCATGTCAACCACTGTCTTTTATACAGAGCTGACACTGTCACGTAATTCCTTCCAACAGTTCATCCACTCAGGTGTCGACCCCCTAGGGGGTGACATCACTATTACAGGCAATTTGCTCCGTCTCCACATCATTTTCCTCCTCATACATGTCGACACAAACGTACCGACACACAGCACACACACAGGGAATGCTCTGATAGAGGACAGGACCCCACTAGCCCTTTGGGGAGACAGAGGGAGAGTTTGCCAGCACACACCAGAGCGCTATATATATATATACAGGGATAACCTTATATAAGTGTTTTTCCCCTTATAGCTGCTGTATTTTTAATACTGCGCCTAATTAGTGCCCCCCTCTCTTTTTTAACCCTTTCTGTAGTGTAGTGACTGCAGGGGAGAGCCAGGGAGCTTCCCTCCAACGGAGCTGTGAGGGAAAATGGCGCCAGTGTGCTGAGGAGATAGGCTCCGCCCCCTTCTCGGCGGCCTTATCTCCCGTTTTTCTGTGTATTCTGGCAGGGTTTAAAATTCATCCATATAGCCCTGGGGGCTATATGTGATGTATTTTCGCCAGCCAAGGTGTTTTTATTGCTGCTCAGGGCGCCCCCCCCCTAGCGCCCTGCACCCTCAGTGACCGAAGTGTGAAGTGTGCTGAGGAGCAATGGCGCACAGCTGCAGTGCTGTGCGCTACCTTGGTGAAGACAGGATGTCTTCTGCCGCCGATTTTCCGGACCTCTTCTTGCTTCTGGCTCTGTAAGGGGGCCGGCGGCGCGGCTCTGGGACCGGACTCCATGGCTGGGCCTGTGTTCGATCCCTCTGGAGCTAATGGTGTCCAGTAGCCTAAGAAGCCCAATCCACTCTGCACGCAGGTGAGTTCGCTTCTTCTCCCCTTAGTCCCTCGATGCAGTGAGCCTGTTGCCAGCAGGTCTCACTGAAAATAAAAAACCTAAAACTAAACTTTTCACTAAGCAGCTCAGGAGAGCCACCTAGTGTGCACCCTTCTCGTTCGGGCACAAAAATCTAACTGAGGCTTGGAGGAGGGTCATGGGGGGAGGAGCCAGTGCACACCAGGTAGTCCTAAAGCTTTACTTTTGTGCCCAGACTCCTGCGGAGCCGCTATTCCCCATGGTCCTTACGGAGTCCCCAGCATCCACTAGGACGTCAGAGAAATATATATATATATATATATATATATATATATAAAACACAGCACAGTCCTAGACTGGAGGTATATAGCAGGATACTCGTACAATATATCCTGTAATAGGTACGCTTTTTCTTAACTAATGCTGTCTGTATAAATACATATGGAATACTCAAGTGTTTGTAAAGTTACAGCACTGTATACAGGCGGCTTTACAAGGGATACCTTGCCCTGCAGTCCCAGAGACTATGCTTATAAGATGGCTCCCAGAGTCTCAGTCAGGGAGTGAGGGAAAGTGTGAGGTAGCTCCAGGGCGGAAAAATCTGCAGTAGATGTCGCCCTGGGCCGGGGGAGGGGCTACAATTCAAGAGGCGCCGTGACCCGTCTCCATAGGTTGCGGACGGAACGCGATTCAATGGCGGGTCCCGTCTGGGGGAACCTCTTACCTCCTCCCCGTAGCAGCCATGCGAACCAGGAGAGCGACTACAACCGTGTACCTAAAGCCGGAGTGTCTCTGCCGCAAGTACCCAGGAACAGGCCGCGGGTGTATGCGATGCCGCTTGAGAGGTGATGGAGCTGCAGCGCTGAACTGTCACCATGACATACAGCGCTGACAGCCCAGTTCTGAAGAAATTTTCTGTCAGAAAAAGCTTTTTCAGGGCTGCCCAGTGCCCAGTGACCTGCTGCTGCAGACAGAGCCGGCCATAGGTATAGGCAAACTAGGCAATTGCCTAGGGCATTTGATATGCCTAGGGGCATCAGCAGCTTCTGCTGATTAAAATGATATGCCTATATTCTGTATGTAGCATTTCATATGCAGATACAGCCACAGTCTCACACAGTATATAGGCATGCTGCATATCATTTTAATCAGCAGAAGCTGCTTGTGTATCCTAGCCACATAGCAATGTAAATAAGATACATTTTCATAAAAAAAGGTGCCCGACGTTAGCATTGAGGCAAGATTTATAAGGACACATCCGTATCCAAGCTGAGGCAGAGGTCACAGTGTTATTGGCAGTGCGAGTGCTGTGTGCATGTGAGTGGGTTGGTTGTGCAGTAGTGTTCAGAATATGTGTAAGGAGCATTATGTGTGTCATGTAAAAATGCATTAATAATGTACAACATATGTGTAGGGGGCACTATGTGTGTCATTATGTGTATAAGAGCATTAATAATGTGTAGGGGGCACTATGTGTCATTATGTATATAAGGGCATTAATAATGTGCACCATATGTGTAACAGGGTAGTACTGCATGTGTGTCATTATGTGTATAGGGGCACTAATAATGTGCAGCAAATGTGTAGGGGGCACTATGTGTGTCATTATGTGTATAAGGGCATTAATAATGTGCGGCATATGTGTAAGGGACATTATGTGTAAAAGGGCATTAATAAAGGTTGTCATAATGTGTAAGGCGCATTATGTTTATAAGGACATTAATAATGTGTCTCATATGTGTAAGGGGCATTACTGTGTGGAATTAGGTGTATAAATGCATTACTAATGTGTGGCATTATATGTATAAGGTGCTCTACTATGTGGCGTTGCGTATAGAAAGGGCACTAGAGTGTGGTGTAATGTGAATAAGGAGCAATTCAGTGTGATGTAATGTGAATAAGGGGCTCTACTGTGAGGAGTAACGTTTATAAGGTAAAGTGATACTACTGTGGGATGTAATATGAATTATGGACACTATAGCATGATCAAATGTGAATAAAGTTGCAATACTGTGTGGCGTAATTGGAATTGGGGTTACTATTGTGTGGCCATTCCCCTTGCCAGCAAAAACACACCCCTTTTTGGGCTGTGCGCCAAATGTGCGAACTGTTCCTATTTAAAATATAGGGGGTACAAACACCAAAATAAGGACTGCTATGGGTGAGGGGTGATGGTGCTGGGAAAGAGGTACAAGGTCAGAGGCGGAACCAGCGGTTGTGCTAGGGGGCACCAGCCAAAATCTTGCCTAGGGCATCATATTGGTTAGGGCCGGCTCTGGCTGCAGACACCGGGCCAGATGTACTAAGCTTGAAAAGTGATAAATATCACTGTGATAAAGCACCAGCCAATCGGCTCCTAACTGTCATTTTTCAAACACAGCCTGTGACATGGCAGTTAGGAGCCGATTGGCTGGTGCTTTATCACAGTGATATTTATCACTTTTCAGGCTTAGTACATCTCCCCCACCAACTGAAAGTGATCTCACAGTGGCTGGAGAAGGAATTATAGAGGAGGTGCCAATGCATCCTGGGACAGCCTAAAGCTTTTGCCTGCTCCACTCTACACACCGATGTTTCCCTGTGGAAACCAATGTAACCTGCTGCAGAAAGAGATGTTATAGTATTAAAACTTTACATAGTTGAAAACAAGTCCAGAAAGCAAAACACTAGGTATAAATGCATTTTGAGGTAGTATATTCAGGCAGCCATCAGTGACTAAGAGACTACATGTGTCTCTCAGGTTTGTGTAAGCCCTCTCCCGTATATTAGTCATGGCAGGTCGCCTACACAATCACAGGAATAGCACCTCTATGCAAACCTTTATGGTTTCTTCATAGGAGTTATTTTTAGAAAGCAGTGGATGGATGCAAGGTCTTTTTACATTACTGTACTTAAAAAATACATAGTAAATTGTGCATCTGCCCAACTGGTGATTTATTTGAGCTAAAAATATGTATGTGGTCTAAATACAGTTTAATGCTATGCGCATATAGATATCTTCTCTAGATCTGTACATTAATTTTCATAGGAGGGGATGAGTATTTAGTTAGTTAGGTTAATTGGATTCGGACAAAAAACGTTAATACTAATGTACAGATGGAGCCACACTCATCTTGGCTTCTCTGCTGCGCCTAGGCACACCAAGGTTTATTAGCATAAAGCCTTCATCTATTGTTCTCAGCTGAAATACAATACAGAGAGAACAATACATGAGGGGATTAAGTCATTACAGCCCTGGCTCAATTCATCCTATTAAAGGCAAAGATGGAGAGGGCTCCATCTATATATGTGGGTACATGTAGTACAGAATATTGGCCCTCATTCCAAGTTGTTCGCTCGCTAGCTGCTTTTAGCAGCAATGCACAAACTAGGCCGCCGCCCTCTGGGAGTGTATCTTAGCTTAGCAGAATTGCTATCGAAAGGTTAGCAGTTCTGCTATTAAATATTTCCCTGCAGTTTCTGGGTAGCTCCAGACCTACTCCTAGATTGCGATCACTGCAGACTGTTTGGTTCCTGGTTTGACGTCACAAACACGCCCTGCGTTCGGCCAGCCACTCCCCCGTTTCCCCAGCCACTCCTGCGGTTTTGGCTAGCACGCCTGCGTTTTTTAGCATACTCACAGAAAACGCTCAGTTTCCGCCCAGAAACACCCACTTCCTGTCAATCACTCACCGATCAGCAGAGCGACTGAAAAGCGTCGCTCGGCCCTGTGTAAAATTGCATAGTTTTGTGTGAAATTACTTAGCGCGTGCGCCCTGCGGCCCATACGCATGCGCAGAACTGCCGGATTTTAGCCTGATCGCAATTCTGCTAAAAACGGCAGCGAGCGAACAACTCGGAATGACCCCCATAGATTGGGGCAAGGACTGATGTGAATGACTATTCTCTGTAAAGTGCTGCAGAACTGTCAAATTAATAATGCTTAGATTTAGGAGGATATTTCATTACTATAATAATATACATGCAAGAGATATTAAAATTAAACATAAGACCGCATATATATATATATATATATAAGCAAATGTTCATTCATTTAATTTTAAAAGAAAATTGGTTTAAGGATTAACCATCATCACTTGTAGACCTCTGTGGAGGTAACTTGTGGACAAAAGTCTCTATACATCAGCAATTAGTTGAGGCAATTTGGTGTTTTGCAGATGATGGTCTATGTATGGTGTTCATAGATTGCAGATTCAGACCAAAAAGTAAATGGAATTGATAAATCAGGTTGTCCAACATGTTGAATTTCACAGATTAAATTAGGGATGTAGACTCAGAGCCGGCCATAGGCATAGGTAAACTAGGCAATTGCCTAGGGCATTTGATATGCCTAGGGGCATCAGCAGCTTCTGCTGATTAAAATGATATGCGGCATGCCTATATTCTGTGTGTAGCATTTCATATGCAGATACAACCACAGTCTCACACAGTATATGGGCATGCTGCATATCATTTTAATCAGCAGAAGCTGCTTGTGCATCCTAGCCACAGAGCAATGAAAATAAGATGCATTTTCATTAAAAAAGAGTGCCCGACGTCAACATTGAGGCAACCTTTATGAGGACACATCTGTATCCAAGCAGAGGCAGAGGTCACAGTGTTAGTGGCAGTGTGAGTGCTGTATGCATGTCAGTGGGTTGGTTGTGCAGTAGTGTTCAGAATATGTGTAAGGAGCATTATGTGTGTCATGTAAAAATGCATTAATAATGTGCAACATATGTGTAAGGGGCACTATGTGTGTCATTATGTGTATTAGGGCATTAATAATGTGTGGCATATGTGTGACAGGGTACTACTGTACGTGTGTCATTATGTGTATAGGGGCACTAATAATGTGCAGCAAATGTGTAGGGGGCACAATGTGTGTCATTATGTGTATAAGGGCATTAATAATGTGCGGCATATGTGTAAGGGACATTATGCGTAAAAGGGCATTAATAAAGGTTGTCATAATGTGTAAGGTGCATTTTGTTTATAAGGACATTAATAATGTGTCTCATATGTGTAAGGGGCATTACTGTGTGGAATAATGTGTATAAATGCATTACTATGTGTGGCATTATGTGTATAAGGTGCTCTACTATGTGGCGTTGCACATAGAAAGGGCACTACTGTGTTGTCTATTGTGAATAAAGAGCAATAGGGTGTGGTGTAATGTGAATAAAGAGCAATAGGGTGTGGTGTAATGTGAATAAGGAGCAATTCAGTGTGATGTAATGTGAATAAGGGGCTCTACTGTGAGGAGTAACATATATAAGGTAAAGTGATACTACTGTGGGATGTAATATGAATTATGGACACTATCGCATGATCAAATGTGAATAAAGTTGCAGTACTGTGTTGCATTATTGGAATTGGGGTTACTATTGTGTGGCAATGCCCCTACAAACACCAAAATAAGGACTGCTATGGGTGAGGGGTGATGGTGCTGGGAAAGGGGCGTAGGATCAGAGGCGGAACCAGCAGTGGTGCTAGGGGGCACCAGCCAAAATCTTGCCTAGGGCATCATATTGCTTAGGGCCGGCTCTGTGTAGACTGCTAGTGTATGGTAACAATCAGAAGATTTGCAGACTATTACTAGTAAAATGATGAGCCTTTCAAGATTTGCAGATCTGTATTTGCTGAAAATGATCTGCAAATTACTGAAAAATATCTAATGCATGGGCAGATTGGGGGAGAAATTACAGAATTAGTGAATTGTTTTTTTTGTAGTTGCAGAAGTATGGGCTCCTTAAGACTAAAGGGGTAATTCAGACCTGATCACTAGGGTACGTTTTTTGCATCCCTGCGATCAGGCAGTTGCTGCCTACAGGGGGAGGTGGAATTCGCTGTGCAGGTCTGTGATCGGATGTGCAGGAGAACTCAGCCGCTGTGATGATCGGGGTCGGAGCCTACGTTACGAATCCTCCCACAAAACTCCCTCCTACGTTTTTCCGGACACTCCCTAGAAACGGTCAGTTGCCACCCACAAACGCCTTCTTCCTGTCAATCTTCTTGCGATCGCCGGTGCGCTCGGATTTGTCGCACCACACTGTTGCTGCCCGGTGCTCTCCGTTGCTGCGGACCGTTGTGCCTGTGCATTGTGGTGCACACGCGTGTACAGTTCAGACCTGAACGCCCGCTGTGTTTTTGCACAGCAGCAGTCAGGTCTGAATTAGCCCCTAAGGGCAGTAGCCTATTACCCGCGATGTAGCATCAGAAGCGAAAAATAGGAGTTTTTTCCAACGTCTGGATTCGACCTATTCAAGTCATTTACCGTTTTTCCGACTTGTTGGAATCTACATGGGTTAGCGGATTAGCCGTGGATCCACGTATATTGTTGTATTTGCGGGCATTTACAACAGGTTTTTTGTACAGTTTTCGACAATGCCGATCCGACTTTAAAAAAGTCGGATCGGCATTGTCGAAAACGGGCTAAACCTGTCGGAAATGCCCGGAAATTGAATTGTGCAGTGACGGATGCTCCCTGTCGGAGAGGATCAGACACCAATTGAATAGATCCCGTAGTCTACACACTAAAGTGCTATTGCAATTGATTCAGACAGTACCAGAAAGGTGGCGAAAAAGTGATGGGTTTTCCTGGGAAGTAACTGGGACATGCAAAAATGTTCTGTTCAGTGGGCATATTGGAGTGTCGATGCAATTGGCTGTGTTCACAGACGCACAGCTGCAGACACAGGAAACTGTGGTCAGGTAGAGAAACTGCACCTGCTGTATGGCTGGTGCAAATTTCGATGGTGTGACTGATGGTGGCAAGGATGCACAATATGTATTACAGTGCACACGGGTGCTAAAAATGGGTATACCAGTGCTTGCACATTCAGCCGCACGGATTTACGCAAGAGAAGGAATTTGTAGTGGCATTCGGATAAACTCGTAGGCGGGTGAATACATGCTGAATCAGCCCCAAAATGTGTCCCAAAACAAATCTAGAAATATAGTACAGTATCTGCATCCTGCCAGTGGTAATAACAAATGCTGCAATTACAGTATATAATATAATCCATGTCTAGACAGTTTTATTAATAAAGTCACATTTACTGTCCAAAGGGCAATTAAAATCAGACACAAAACAAAAGTCAGTGCTGTAACTGGAGATTTTGGTGCCCTGTGCCAGAAAGTGCATTGGTCCTGCCCCCCTCCTCCCAAGGGGTGGGGCAACACAATAGTACCCCCAATTCAAATTATGCCACACAGCAGTGTCCCTTATTCACATTACGCCCACACAGCAATGCCCTTAACCCCATACACACTACCCGAGCCCCCGCAGATATTGGTAGCGGCGGGTACTCGGCATCGGCAAGTGCATACACACTTGCCGATGCCAGCAGGGAAGGGAGTGACGGCATGGGGAATGACACCCATGCAGCATCTGCATCATGGCTGTTTCGTAAAACGAGGACCTCGCTCGTTTGTACGTTTAGACGAGGGAGGGGGTCGTTAGCGACGCGTGGGAGCACGCATCGTTAATGATAGTGAGTGCACACACTAGACATTATTGTGAACAATATAGCTCAGAAAGCTCTTTCTGAGTGATATTGATCACAATATCGCCTAGTGTGTATGGAGCTTTACACCCACTCAGCACATTTAGCACTATAGAATCAGTGTTCCTTCACTTAGCTGATGGCCTGCCTGAGTCTTGTCTCTCCTCTCCAGTCTTGCTGCCCACTCATACACTACGGCTCTTCCGCACATGGCACTGTGGTAATGGGCTGGGAGAGACATCATGACATCTCTCCCAGTCCCAAAAGACACCGCGGGAGATGGGGGAACTGGGAGGGGACGGAGGACAGCTGCAGCATTGCCCGCTGTAATGCAGAGGAGAAGCCTAGCACACTGCTACATACATTACAGCGGGTAGCGCTGCAGCTGGCGGCTGTGCACAGTACAACTACATAGGCAGGTGGATGCAGTCGGTTCTCTGCCCACAGGGCTTACACGCTGTGCGCCAAGCACCATCCGTACTGCCGTAGTTATGGCCCCGACAAAAGTAGCCATTGAGGTCAGATAAATACAAACATCCTATCCCCTTTAAAATATCAAATTGGAATCTGTTTCTTTCTGTGTACTGGATTTAAATATCAATGTAATAATGTGATTAGATGCCAGCAGCTCATTACAATAGTAAAAGTATCAATGAAAGGATTTAGACACCCTCAGCATTGCAGAAACATTCACTGATCATCATTGGCTGGCTCACATATGGTACCAGGGTTTGAGCGCCTGCAAAAGATTCACATCCTAACAGGCACTTACGGATTTTTTTGGGGTCAGAATGGCATGTATTTTGAGCAAAAACACCCTTACTGTACTTTGCCCATGCTTACATAGAACCCCAAACCAAGGGCCTAATTCAGAGTTGATCACAGCAGCAAATTTGTTAGCAGTTGGCCAAAACCATGTGCACTGCAGATGGGGCAGATATAACATTTGCAGAGAGAGATTTAGGCCCTACACACTGGCCGATTTTTTGAAAGATATGAACGATCTCGTTCATAAATGAACGAGAACTCGTTCATATCTTTCAGTGTGGAGACTCCTGCGATGAACGATGCGCGTCCCCGCGCTCGTTCATCGCTGGTCTCCCGTCGGCTGTGCATGCAGGCCAATATGGACGATCTCGTCCATATTTGCCTGCACTTCAATGCAGCCGCGTGACGGGGAAGTGAAGAAACTTCACTCCCCCCGTCACTGCCCCCCCGCCGCCGGGTCGCTCGTCGGCCGTATCCGCCGTCGGGCAGCTCGGCGGCGGGTCGGCCAGTGAGTAGGGCCCTTTAGATTTGGGTGGGGTGTGTTCAACCTGAAATCTAAATCATACTTGCCTACCTGACCCTCTCCATGAGGGAGTAAATGCTTTTTTTCTGGACTTTCCTGGTAATGTATGATTGCCATCACCTGTGGTGAGCTAGGTAATTGATAAGAAAGGTGTTTCACCACAGGTAATGGCAATCATACATTACCAGGAAAGTCCAGGAACAGAGCATTTTCTCCCTCATGGAGAGGGTCAGGTAGGCAAGTATGATCTAAATTGCAGTGTAAAAATAAAGCAGCCATTATTTACCCTGCACAGAAACAAAATAATCCACGCAAATCTAACTCTCTCTGCAAATGTTATATCTGCCACACCTGCTGTGCACGTGGGGGTAATTCCAAGTTGATCGCAGCAGGATTTTTGATAGCAATTGGGCAAAACCATGTGCACTGCAGGGGAGTCAGATATAACATGTGCAGAAAGAGTTAGATTTGGGTGGTTTGTTTTATTTATGTGCAGGGTAAATACTGGCTGCTTTGTTTTTACACTGCAATTTAGATTGCAGATTGAACTGACCACACCCAAATCTAACTCTCTCTGCACATGTTATATCTGCCTCCCCTGCAGTGCACATGGTTTTGCCCAATTGCTAACAAAAATCCTGCTGCGATCAACTTGGAATTACCCCCATGGTTTTGCCCAACTGCTAACAAATTTGCTGCTGCGATCAACTCTGAATTACCCCCCATGTTCCCTGTTCTCATAAGCACATCTGTCCCATTCACCATAGGGACATGCAAGAGAATTTCTGGTGCACATGAGCAGTAGAAAGACATTTTTAGAGAGAAAAATAAATAAATTCAAACTGAAATGACATCTAATTCTCCATGAACCACAAAAAGGGTAACATCTGCTTAATTATTACACTGCTAGAGCTAATTTTGTGCTGTTATGATTCACCTGCCTTGAATGACTGGCAGGTGAACTGCAAGACAGGATTAAGTGATGAGCAGGGAGAAGTTTCTGCAGGCAGACAATCTAGCAGGGAAGTAGTTAACCAGGATAATAACAGAATATTGGATGTGTTCAGAAGTCTGGAGCAGGGAGTGGCTGAAATCAGAGTTGTGGTGTACAGACTTTGAATGTGGAACTAAACCCAAGAAGCAATGAGAATTCAGTAAAACAGCATGATACTTGAACACAGGTGAATACTTATAGGCAGGGTTTATTGTAGGCCAGCATATCAGGATGGCAAACAGAAGGATCAGCAGATAACTATCTACAATAGCAAAACTTGTAGTAACTGGCATGTAATACTTGTACAGACAATTAGTATAAGGATGTGAACTGATGCAGGATAGTTTCTTGCATTAGCAGGAGAACAGCAGAGATGGTATTCATTGAGTAGCAAGACACATACATACCTCCCAACAAGACCCATTCCATGAGGGACAAAATACTCTGCTCCTGGACAAATGTATGACAACAAATGCAAAAGGTAATGAGCAATAACTTACCCCCCTCCTGTTCCTCCCCCAGTATGGTCCGTGATGCCGCCGGCTTGTATTTATTGTCACACTTTGCACTGTATTTTTGTCTGAAGAAGGCAAGTTCCCGAAATGTCACCATTTAATTAAATACACACTGTGGGATTTTTTGCATTCACCAATGTCCAGTCTCTGAGTGCCGCCCGATCATGGATTGCATGTGTGTGGGAGACATCGCCCACTAGGAGGGCACCAGAGCTAGAAATATATATATTTTTGTATGTCCGGCGCTCCAAACTGTGTATAAAAGTAGTTGCCCGGTGCCCTCCAGTGTAAATATTGAGTAGGCTGCAATGGCAGTGGCACTCACGGTCATACAAGAAATGTGTTATAAATTGCTTCTACGTTTCGGTTTCATTAAAAAATCATTGTTAGGAATTGTGACCTTTTTTTTTTAAATAAAACCGAAAAGTAGAAGCAATTTCTAGCACGTTTCTTGCATGACCGTGAGTGCCACTGCCATTGCAACCTACTATATTGGTACTATTGTGTGGCCAGGCTCCACCATTTTTTTGCACCTTCGGCACACACCGTCCCTTTGTTATGTATGGGAGGGAGGGCGCAAACTTCTAGTTTGCAGGGGGTCACCAAACACCCTTGCACCGGCTCTGCATCTGAGTAATATAACCAACATAAAGAGCAGGGCTGGCTTATAACAGAGACACTGACAAATAAGGGAAGCCAGCCTAGGAGTGTTCACACTAATTGCAAAACTTTATGCAGCTGCAGCACTGCACATACACACAGAGTCCAAGGAAACAGGGATAACGTGAGAAACACAGACATGTGCACTTCAGGGGGGGGGGGATATAACATGTGCAGAGAGTGTTAGATTTGGGTGGGTGATATTGTTTCTGTGCAGGGTAAATACTGGCTGCTTTATTTTTGCACTGCAGTTTAGATTTCAATTTGAACACACCCCACCCAAATCTAACGCCCTGCACATGTTATATCTCCCCCCCCCCCGCAGTGCACATGGTTTTGCCCATTAAAGAACAAATTTGCTGATGCAATCAGGTCTGAATTAGGCCCCCTGATAGACTGTTCATGTCAGCTGACGCCAGGTGCATTCTGAATAGAGGGACTGCATCAGCTGACATACACCAACAGCATCATAACATTTGCGAATAATTACACAAAGGGTCCATCACAAACTGTGTCTTTGTGTAGATCTACTTGTCCGCCTAGTACTAAACACTGCTAAACACTCAGCCCAAGGAGACCTTTGACCACCCTATTTGGTGCAACTGCTGACGACAACATGCATTCATCTCTAAGCTACATAACTCCAATGTATTTCCTGGTCCTGCCAACTTCATTGTGGGCCTTCTTGGTGTACAGTATATAGGCTGATCATTTTTTACTGCTGTTTATACTAGGGTTTTTGCAGCAGCAGTACCACCTTCCCACACAACACAACTAAGCTCTCTTCCTTACAACCTGATTATCTATTATTATCTTTTGAAATCTAATTGGGATCTGCTAGCCTCAGAGATCCAAAATGCAGAAGGGGAGCAAAATTACTTATCACCAAAAATGACACGTCTGCTTTATCCTAGAAACTCTCATACGCTCCTCCTGCTTCACCAGACCTGGACGATCCTGAGTATCCTATTCCATCTGCTAAAATGGCATCCTGCCTCTCTTATCTCATATTACAGACTTTAGAGAATCCCTGGAAGCTCAATCCTGTCTGCCGTCCTAGACCTCTAAGCTAGAGTCTCTCAACAAGACTACAATAAGCTATAATGAGACAAATAGAGGCTTGGATCATATTGCCAGTGAACTATACAGAACACCGTAATAAAAACGAGCAATGGCAAAATAATATCTATATGCAAATCACCCAAGATGCCCTGGAGCTCTATTTACAGAGCCTCCTCTCCCAACTGACCCCTAAGCTTGATTCTGGCGCTCTACCTTTGGAGAGGGTCCATTAACATCTTATACCTAAGCTTTGGGATAATGTACTTCGATGTGACATCTTCATTAACTTTCCTAGATTCAAAGATAAAGAATATGTTCTTGTTCAGACTCTGAGTAACCCCTACTTTCTCCATGACAACACCAAGCTGCAGTCCTACCAAGATCTTGCACTGTTGTCATCTGGTAAAAGTAGGGAGCTTTTTGGTTTAATCAGAGCCCTCATGATATAGGCATATGCTATAGATGGGGGGTATCCATTCAAACTTATTGTTGATCTTAATGGCAACACATTTCTCATTAGAGATCCAAAAGAAGGAAAAGATCGGTTGACACATTTGCCAGAATCAGGACCTGTTTCTTGTCAAGACCCAAGAAACAAATGACAACTGACTGTTCCTTGGTCTTGCATTGCCAATGTCCTCTCTCAACTGTCTTGAACCTACCCTACACTCCTGATGTGTTACACTGATGCCTTACACTGGCTCTCTCCATGCTTGTCTTTTTTATTTGGCTCCCATATATACACTGCTCAAAAAAATAAAGGGAACACTAAAATAACACATCCTAGATCTGAATGAATTAAATATTCTTATTAAATACTTTGTTCTTTACATAGTTGAATGTGCTGACAACAAAATCACACAAAAATGATCAATGGAAATCAAATTTATTAACCCATGGAGGTCTGGATTTGGAGTCACCCTCAAAATTAAAGTGGAAAAACACACTACAGGCTGATCCAACTTTGATGTAATGTCCTTAAAACAAGTCAAAATGAGGCTCAGTAGTGTGTGTGGCCTCCACGTGCCTGTATGACCTCTCTACAATGCCTGGGCATGCTCCTGATGAGGTGGCGGATGTTCTCCTGAGGGATCTCCTCCCAGACCTGGACTAAAGCATTCGCCAACTCCTGGACAGTTTGTGGTGCAACGTGGCATTGGTGGATGGAGCGAGACATGATGTCCCAGATGTGCTCAATTGGATTCAGGTCTGGGGAACGGGCGGGCCAGTCCATGGCATCAATGCCTTCATCTTGCAAGAACTGCTGACACACTCCAGCCACATGAGGTCTAGCATTGTCTTGCATTAGGAGGAACCCAGGGCCAACCGCACCAGCATATGGTCTCACAAGGGGTCTGAGGATCTCATCTCGGTACCTAATGGCAGTCAGGCTACCTCTGGTGAGCACATGGAGGGCTGTGCGGCCCCCCAAAGAAATGCCACCCCACACCATTAATGACCCACTGCCAAACCGGTCATGCTGGAGGATGTTGCAGGCATCAGAACGTTCTCCTTTGGCGTCTCCAGACTCTGTCACGTCTGTCACATTTGCTCAGTGAGAACCTGCTTTCATCTGTGAAGAGCACAGGGCGCCAGTGGCGAATTTGCCAATCTTGGTGTTCTCTGGCAAATGCCAAACGTCCTGCACGGTGTTGGGCTGTAAGCACAACCCCCACCTGTGGACGTCGGGCCCTCATACAACCCCCATGGAGTCTGTTTCTGATCGTTTGAGTAGACACATGCACATTTGTGGCTTGCTGGAGGTCATTTTGCAGGGCTCTGGCAGTGCTCCTCCTGTTCCTCCTTGCATAAAGGCGGAGGTAGCGGTCCTGCTGCTGGGTTGTTGCCCTCCTACGGCCTCCTCCACGTCTCCTGATGTACTGGCCTGTCTCTTGGTAGCGCCTCCATGCTCTGGACACTACGCTGACAGACACAGCCAACCTTCTTGCCACAGCTCGCATTGATGTGCCATCCTGGATGAGCTGCACTACCTGAGCCACTTGTGTGAGTTGTAGGGAGGTCATACAAGCACGTGGAGGCCACACACACTACTGAGCCTCATTTTGATTTGTTTTAAGGACATTACATCAAAGTTGAATCAGCCTGTAGTGTGTTTTTCCACTTTAATTTTGAGGGTGACTCCAAATCCAGACCTCCATGGGTTAATAAATTTGATTTCCATTGATAATTTTTGTATGATTTTGTTGTCGGCACATTCAACTATGTAAAGAACAAAGTATTTAATAAGAATATTTCATTCATTCAGATCTAGGATGTGTTATTTTAGTGTTCCCTTTATTTTTTTGAGCAGTGTACTTTGTGTCACCCACTGTCCTCTTATTGTAGATCCTACATATTTTTCACCTGTTTGCAGCCTGCCGTGGTGGGTCTTGGGGTGTCGGGACACAGTGAGTGTCCTGCTCCTTTACCATAGTCTTCATCTTACGTCACAGTGATAAGCTATTGTAAATGGTTTTCACCAAATCACACTTCTCATGTGCCATCACATGTTCACTCTCTGTGTTCCTGTTGCCCCTGAGGCACTCTCCAGGCCTGGATGAGGCAGACCTGCTCCTATCAACATTTTTTTTATTTTTTTATTGGTTGTGTTTTGCAACCTTAGTTCTGTTGTGCTTTGCTTCCCTAATTTGCTATGTGCTGGATTATTGTAGTTTATTATTACATCCTTCAACCTTCAATATTTTATTCACAACCCCCACTTAGATGGGCATTACTTGATTCTGACTCATAGATTGGGCCACCTAGACGTCACATTTGCTAATGTTTATGCACTTTACACAGGCCAGCAGCAATTTTTTAAGTCATTTTTTTTATGGCCTTAAATAAGGAGTGACTTGGTTTTCTCATGATTGGCAGGGATCTTAACATTGTCCATTATCATACCCTTGACAAGTCTACTCCAGCGCCCATCATAATTCTCGTAGTGTAACTGTTGGTAGCACGAGTGTTCCTCAGGGGTGTGTTTTGAGCCCCCTGTTGCACTCCCTGTTTACCTATGACTGTTCCTCAAGTTCAGACTCGGTTCATATTATAAAGTTTGCAGACGACATTGCCAAAGTTGGTCTTACTGGTAATAATGACAAGTCGGAGTATAGATTTGAGGTATCTAGATTAGAGTCTTGGAGCTGGGACAATTGCTTAGTTCTAAATGTAAATAAGACCAGAAGAATTGATTATGGACTTTAGGAAATTACATAAGGAAGTATTTTGCCCATTAATCTTAAACAGCCAGGAGGTAGAGGTATTTGAGTTTTTTAAATTCCTAGACATAAACATAACGAGGTACCTGTCCTGGGGTGTGCGCACCCAAGGTGTTATCAAAAAGTCTCGCCAGCGTATGTTTTTTTCTGTGGATACTACGTATGTCTGCTATGTGTAGGGAAACACTATTAAGGTTCTATTCTTGTATCATTGAAAGTGTCCTCACTTTTTGAATTTTGGTATTACTCTCTTCAGAGAGTGGTATCCTCTGCAAGTTAAATAATTGCTGTTAGTTTGCCTAGCATTTATAACGTGTATGAAAAAGGCTTCTTTCCAAGGTGAAAAGTATCCTGAGAGGCCCTTCACACCAGAGTTGCAAGATGTTCTCTATGTTGCCATCAAATAGGAGGTATCGATCCACCTTGTGTAGGACTAGTCACTTAAGAGGAAGTTTCTTTCCACAAGCGATAAGTGTTTTAAATAGTAACAAGGGCCCTCATTCCGAGTTGATCGGTCGCAAGGCGAATTTAGCAGAGTTACACACGCTAAGCCGCCGCCTACTGGGAGTGAATCTTAGCTTCTTAAAATTGCGACCGATGTATTCGCAATATTGCGATTACTAACTACTTAGCAGTTTCAGAGTAGCTTCAGACTTACTCTGCCTGTGCGATCAGTTCAGTGCTTGTCGTTCCTGTTTGACGTCACAAACACACCCAGCGTTCGCCCAGGCACTCCCACCGTTTCTCCGGCCACTCCTGCGTTTTTTCCGGAAACGGTAGCGTTTTCAGCCACACGCCCCTGAAACGCCGTGTTTCCGCCCAGTAACACCCATTTCCTGTCAATCACATTACGATCGCCGGAGCGATGAAAAAGCCGTGAGTAAAATTACTTTCTACATAGCAAAGTTACTTGGCGCAGTCGCAGTGCGAACATTGCGCATGCGTACTAAGCAGATTTTCATTGCGATGCGATGAAAAATACCGAGCGAACAACTCGGAATGAGGGCCAATGTAAGATAATTGGAGGAAATTTGCTAATAGTAACTTGGAGATGAAGTGAGTGTTCTGTATCCTTGATGTCTTTTGGTCTCTTTTTTTTCTGATTTGTTCGTGCTTCAATTTCGTTGATTGTTCATTTGTGAACATTGAGTACAATAAAGTATTATTAATATTATTATTATTAACCTTTTAAATAATTTTTTGACATCTAGAAAGCATTCAATCCCTTGTCCAGGGACTAGAATAGACATGCTTATGAGCTGTACCCTGGCCTCAAAATACTTGACAAACAATTCTTTCAAATCCCTAGTCTGCCCATTCTTGCATAAAAACAAAGAATTTGAAAACAGATAAGAACCACTTGTCCCATCAAGCCCCTTTTTTACCATAGTTTTACCTCAAACCTTATTTGATCTTTATTTCTTTGTAAGGATAGTATTATGTCTATCCCATGCATGTTTAAATTTCTCTGTCTTAGCCTCTACCATCTCTAATGGGAGGCTATTCCACTTTTCCACTACCCTTTCTGTGAAAACATTTTATCTCAAATTTCCCCTGAACCTACCTCCCTCCAGTTTCAGTGCATGTCCTTGTGTTCTAATATTTCTCTTCGTTTGAAGAATGTTTCCCTCCTGGACTATGGTAAAACCCATGATATATTTGAAAGTTTCTATCATGTCCCCCTTTCCCTTCTCTGCTTCTATAGTTATGCTATACTCCTATTTCTAGGCCCTCCTGGAAGCAGAACAAAACCCTTCTGAAAATAACCCAATTCCCGGAGAAAATCAAAACTGCTCTTGATTATTTTTCTATTAATATTCAAGAACCTTCTTGCTTCCCCCTGTAGTGGGACACTCATAAGTCCATCATTAGAGGTCACATAATTAGTTATGCCTCATACCGGTATTGAGAGCAAAAACTTAAATTAGCTAACCTTTCGGCGAGGATTCAAAATTTGGAAACTTCCCAGAAATGTAACTCGGCAAAGATTTATTGACTATTGATACTAGCTAAAAAGGAACTTAATGCCATTCTTTTCAACATTTGCTTGCAAATAGACTAAAAGCCAGTAAGACCTAATTCACTATTTCAGCGATCAGAAACAGTTCTGGTATTCTACATTATAAACCAGTGAAAATTAATAACATCTTTAAGACTTTATGAGTAGCTATATAACATTCAAAATCAGAATAACACGGAAAAGACATGCTCCCCAGAGTTACATATTATCTCGCCTCATGTGATCTGCCATGTGTTGATCTATTAACTTCTCTCAAGCTTAGCATTCCTTTTATGGTTGAAGAAACCTCCAAAGTGCTCAAGATTCAAAAACTCCATATCAGTACTCATAAACTTCCCTCAATAGTGCTTACCTTAATGTGGAGAAACCCTTTGACAAGTTTTCATGACCTTCAGGATCCAAATGCACCTTAAATTCAGCTTATGTGGTACATTTCTCCAAGTAATTATTTACCCTATTACAATCCGTCTACTGCAGTCCTGTCGGGAGTGATAGGTAAGCAGGATATATATGTAATATCTCCTGTGTTACCTTTATTTTTACAAAAGTAGGTGAAAATTTTCTTTTCACCTACTTTTGTATAAATTAAGTGATGCTGAATATGCCCCTAAGTGGTGAGTAGACCAATAGGAAGATTTGGTGGGAGATGGTTCGATTTCTCACATATCTTGGCTCAATAGTAAACACAGGCCTAATTCCATCTGATCTGTTCCTATGGTAGCATTCATGCTCTCTAACTGCGAAGCTGTCAGCATTCAGAACGATGGGCCCCTCTAAACATCTATCTGGAATCATCCCCTTTACCACTAGGTCAGTCTCTGTGCATGGTGTACATGTGGATCAACGTTTTGCCATTTTGTGGGAAAATTTGCTCCTTTGTCTTTTGCGGACATTCATGAAAAAACACCATATTCTGCACGCCTACTTTTAGCCATATCTTCAAATTCAACACTTTCAATAGTCCTCACTCCCATACCACTCTGTCCCTTGCTACTGGGAAGATATTGTCTCTATAGACCCAGTAATAAAAGGGACTGTTTCTTTTGTATACCATTCTAAACAGACCTCAAACCCCTCCGCTGCTATAACCCACAAGCTTGCCTGGAAATCTGATTTAGGCTCTCCTTTAGGCAAAGGCATTTGGAAGTTGATACAGACCAAGGTATGCAAATACTCTATCACTGTTGCAAATAAAGAGAGCTTGTATAATGTCATATTTCAGATGGTCAGGGGGTTATTCAATAAGGAATGACAATTCTGCTTTTTAGCAGAATTTGCAATCCTTTGAATCGCATGCTAGGGCCACCCATCGCAGGGCAAGGCCACCCAGCATGCAGCCCACGGTCCACCGACTGTCATCACGCTTAAATTGGGGTCATTTGCAAAAAATCCACTTGCATTATTGCGATGCAAGCTGAATGACCCCCTTGGTCCCCTGAATTGAATTCATAAAATCTATCCTAACATCTCTAATCCGTGCTGGAGGCCATGCTGCTATATTGGCACAGTTTTCCAAATTTGATGGACTTGTCTAAAAGGTGTTAATAGATTTGTCCGTATTCCAGAAATTATCTTCTTGACACCCCAGACTACTTCCCTTTCTCCGGCCAATATACTCTTGTGTGCTCCAGTCTGCCATACATATAAGCAAACAAATACATTGGTTCTTCACATCTCTTGTGCTGCTAAATATGAGCTCGTACCTGGAAGAAACAAGACCACCAACTTTTCAAGATCATGAACAATATCTGATTTAATATGAAAATGGAATACATAACTAGCCTTCAACATAATGCTGTAGACAAATCCACGCCATCTGGAAACTGGTATAATAGTCACAATGCTACTATTCCTGCATCTATTGATCCTCTGAACCCTTATGTATATTATTACATTCTACAATCTACCCCTTCTACTTGCTTCTCCCTGCCTGCCTAGCCCGTTTTCCTTTTCCCTCCCTATTTCCTTTCCTGTTGGCCCCGTTGTACTCTGATTCTCTTACTTGCCACTCCGCTCTGGGCCTAATTCAGACCTAATCGCAGCAGCAAATTTGTTAGCAAATGGGCAAACCCATGTGCACTGCAGGGGGGCAGATGTAACATGTGCAGATAGAGTTAGATGTGGGTGGGTTATATTGTTTCTGTGCAGGGTAAATACTGGCTGCATTATTTTTACACTGCAAGTTAGATTTCAGTTTGAACACACCCAACCCAAATCTAACTCTCTCTGCACGTTATATCTGCCCCCCCCCATCCCCTCACAGTGCACATGGTTTTGCCCACTAGCTAACAAATTTGCTGCTGCGATCAGGTCTGAATTAGGCCCTCTGTCCGCTATTTACTTGTCTTCCTCTCCCTTTGTTTATCAGACAGACTCAATGTTCAATAACTTGAATTATAATCTGTTGGTCAACATTTATAATCCATTGAGAATTATCTGTTTTCTGACTGCTAATGTAAATGTGCACTATTGAATTATTGTTCATTTTGTTAATACTTCTACTTGTAAATTTAATAAAACTATTTTAAAATAATACTGCTTGTGTCCCCTCTCTGCAGGAGATGAAGAGTGGCAAAAGGTAAGTTTTTCCATATCTGGGAGGAATGTACACTTATAGTACCTTTCTGGAACAGTGTAATTGCTCTAGCTGTAGAATTAGTTGGATTTTCTGTCCCAACCGGACCATGGTTCTGGCTTCTCTCATATTCTGATACTTTAGTGTCCTTGTATAAAAAGTCTCTATTAAAGCATATCAACAATGCTGGGAGAGCGGTTCTACCTGTCCACTGCCACTCCCGACATCCCCCCTCCATTAGTGCATGGTGCCAGAGAATGGATTTTTACATGTGTTTAGGTCTGTCTGGCTTAGTTGGCTTGACTGCAAGAATTCTAGTGCATATGCTTCCATCCTTACCCCTTGATGCCATTCTGGTGCTATTTAGGTTTTATCTGTCTCTGTGCTAGGGTTGGTACTCAGGCATTCTTAACCTTCCGTATTTGTGTTACATCCTACTAGGTTTCCCACATCCAGAGTCTTGGTCTTACCCTTCTCTATTTTCTCCTCTTTCTCTCATTCTCTGCTTTTTTGTTTTCTTTTGTTCTCTCTAATCTTCTCTCACACGTTCAGTAGTTTAAGCGGAGTTATATGATTTTTCTCATCACATCTGCTTTTTTATGCCTTGTCTATTCAGTGTTGTGTTTGTGCATTGATGCATTTAAAACCTTTACATAAATAATTTATAAAATAAAAATTATAATAATACTGCTCTGTTTTGCTTAAAATATTTAATTTATAATATTATTATTTATGTCTTTATTTAATCTGTTGCTTATGGTCTTGAAGGTATTTTATTACCTTGGTCAAGGAAATCACCTGCAAATTCCATCTATGGCCCCTTTAGTGCAACTGGAGAAGGTGCAACTTTTAGAGATTTTATATCCTCCAATCTATTGTCTTTGAATACTCACAAATGTTTTTTTTCTACAATTTTTGGCTAATGTACAAACGTTTAAGAACTTTACACCCAACATGGCTATCTCACTGGTTGTGGAAATGATGAACAATATGGTGAACTGATGATGGCCTTCTCTCCTGTGGATTGTTAGGATTATATACTTGGCTGCCTCACTTTTTACTGTATTATATTTTATTATCCTCAAACGTAAAGAACCTATATAGTTATATAGCTAAAAATAATAATAATTATTATTATTATTATTATTATTATTATAATATTTAAGTGCACGTGTTATTGCAAACTTAGAAAAAGAAGATATGATTTCTGTCATTCGTATTTTATTTTGTACACCTACTGCAAAACCTCTCCTGGGTCATGAACTCAACTGTAAAGCTGGGTACACACCAAAGTGACAGGTCAGGCAACTTGTTGCGCCAACAGAGCGACCGATACAGGTAAGTATACACACTTACCCATCAGCCGCCCAATGTATTGGTCCCTGTCATCCAGCTGATAAATTGGGCATTGGTTGTGCTGCACAGCGGACGCGATATGTCTGTGAACGATGTCATTCATAGACCTGTTGGGTGTACACACCCGCTGACCCTTGAACAGTCGATATGTCGCTCAGTGAGGAGTCAGTCAGCTGCGGACGCAATGTGGCTATTGTACGCATATTGATCAATGTTTTTGCACTGCGCATGCGTCCGAGCCGCAGTGCACACAGGCAGCGATTGTTTTACGAGTATGGTAACAGGGAGTGATCATGCAAACGCAGGCATGTCATGACCGTTTGGACTTCATTTTCTGGGCAATCATACATTAGCAACTGCGCTCCCACTTGCTATTGGAGCGGCCAGTGCGTCGTCTCAGAAGTGCAGCTCAGCCTCTGCGTGGTGACCCCGATGTGCGACTATGTACTGTAAGTGATGTTTCTGCAATCATGCGGCGCCATATGCGAATGATACGATCGCAGTGAACGTTCTTTTACATGGGTTATCTTCTGCCCATATTAGCATATGATCACAATTTCATACGGCAAATCATTGCAACAACCGCACCTGAATGACCCTCAGTGTGTACCCAGCTAAAGAAAGACTTAGGACCTCTTATAGAAGGGGTCATATAGACCAAAGTTAGGATAGAGCTTACTAGGATTCCATCTCCATTTTAAACAAGGAGAATTCATGTAAAATGTACTGTATGCTAGGGTTTATCTTGTACCTAAGAGAGTATGAAAACTATTTCCAGCTACCTCTCGTTTGTGCCGACAACAATACATAGTCAGATGAAATTTCATACATTTCTGGTGGGACTGTCTCAAGATTTAAAGTTTTTGGAAGTAACACATATTGGACACTAAAGGAGCTGTGGGTCTCCCCAGCACCTGGATCACATACAATACATCATTTTGGGACCGCATATCTTATCAGAATTGGAGGTAAAACACATACAATCTGGCACTTTTCACACGATTTATCAGCCCGATGGGTCGAAATCATGTGAAAAAGGGCCATATCGTACTAGTGTATGGGCACCTTTACTCTCTCTCTGGTCTGCTCGCCTATGCCTTCTAAATTCTAGCCTACTAGTACATTCTGGAAAACTTCCTCTTATATCATGAATGTAACCAAATTTTATATTGCTTAATATTGTTAAGACCCAATTGTCATCCAGAATGCTAAGAAAAAAATGTATTTTATTGCCTGTACTTTATAATTCAGCAGGCACATTTGAGTCCATTTGGGAGCCCTGATTTATGTTATCATCATTCACCCCATAACTCCATAATTATTTGTAACTATTTTAATGACATCCCTGGTAATTTCATTGTAATTGTATAGACCTTTCACTTTGCAATGAATACGTTGATTTTGACTCCATATAATATCTTAACAGGTACAATGTGCAATTATTCTTTGGGAATTCTGGGAGAGACATTCCTTTTCACTCCCTTCCCCGTCTTTCTTTCTCCATTAATTTAAGTTTAGAATGGTAAAACTGACATACTCCTGTTTTTTTTTTCTATTTTATAATTGTGCTATTACTGTTAAATTATTCAACATTTTTATGACTCATTTACACTATAAAAGTTATCATTTCAAATCTAAAAATGGAGGATGTGAGTGAAGTGAAATGCTATACCCTGTAGGTGCTGCCTGCATCACCGTGACAGAGACCAGCCTCTTAGGAACACCTCTACTTTCCTTCCTGGAGAAAGTTCAAACTGAGCAATCAATCATGCCCTTCCTTTTATACTAGGAGAGGGATCTGCTCTGCCCTCCACTCTGACACTGGCAGTTAGTCACTCTGTGCTGACATTTCTATATGAAGCATCACTGCAGCATGACTTTTGGCAGCATCACAGCGCCGAGCAGCATGGGAATCTTGACAGATGGATTGCCCGAAAAATTAAGCACGGGGAGAACAATGCCCTAAAGAACCACTAGTACCCCTTTCAGACCGCAAGCAATAACCCAGGTTATTGCACATGAGCGCAACGTTGCTGTGCAGACTGAAAGGGTCCAGTCGAAATAATCCGGGTTGAGCAACCTAGTATTTCGGGTAGCGAGCAGGGTTGAACACATGTTCAAACCGGCTTGCTGTGCGGTGTGAATGGGTAAGCCGGGTTGATGTGATCCGGGACCCATTCACTGTATAGGAAGAGGCAGTGCTTGGAGATCATCTCACTCCAAGCGCCGCCTCCGCATGCATTAGTGGTGACGTCACCAACCCAGCAATATGCCAAGTTGGGCCGCTGTCTGAAAGGGGTTTCTTGCTGGGTCACGCACCGGAAGTACCCATGTACAGATACCGGGTGCAACCCAGTAAAGCGGTCTGAAAGGGGTATTACTCCACGTTCTCCCATTACTTTTTGCTTCTGTGGTTACTTACTCCATGTTTTCCACAGTTTGCTGTTAGGGTCACCCACCCACGTTCATCCCTAACTTGCTTTTGGAGTAACTACCTCTATCTTCTCTTATGAATTTCCCAATATACAACCATAACCTATATTCAGGTTAATTTTCCTGCTGTTATAATTCAATACACTTGCTCTGTCTGAGTAAAGGATTGCACACCCCAATCTTGTATCTGACTATTCCCTTACTATTCCCCTGACCATGTCGACATTTTTGACCCTGTCGACCTTTTGAACGGTCTTCCTTTTACATGTCAAACTTTTGACCCTGTTGACCTTTTGATCCTGTTGACCTAATGCATGTCTACCGTTAGTGGAAGGCCTATTTACTGCAGACCTTTTTAGTGTAGATCTATAGTCCAGATACCCGCAAAAAGTTAAAAGTATAGGATGAGAGCAAAAGAGTTCCACCTCTGAGCTAATGCAAAATTCCTTTTACAGAGTAAGGGGGAAAAACACGCCCTATACTGCACTGTCTAGTGTGCATTCTCCTTACTTCTCAGGGGACGTCCACTCCTCACTCCACGTCTCCACCCAACTCCTCCCTCTCTGTCTGGGGAAACTTCTCCTCGTCCGATGCGCTCTCTACCATTTTGCTATGCAAACATATATTCTTTGTGGGAAATCTGGAAGAGCTTGCATATATTTAGGCGAATAGCAGGTCAGAAGCAGATCTGTACTGTGTAGTGGGCATCTGTGCGTCATATAGGACTATCTATTTTGGCAATTGTGACCAAATGTATATATTCTAGTATCTCATATCAAAATGTCTCCTAAAGTTACTGTTTATTAGGCGAGTAAGAATGAGTAAAAAAATTAGTTAAGAATATCTAAATTTATTAAATGTCTAATTCATGTTCAATTCATAATTTAGACAAGCCTATTACTTCCATTATCCTCTATCCAGAGCAAGTCACACAATGCTGATCAGTGTACCAATATGAGCAGCGGTCTCCAGTTACTGTAGAAAATAATGAGCACAGCGCAGCCTTTTGTTCTCAAACTCTAAGGATTTCTGATATCCGTCCCACCATGTACCACAATGCCAGAAACACTGTGTCCGCCTTTTCCAGGCAGGGGAATTAGCATTTATACCAATTACTTCATGAAAGACACAAACATTTGTAAATTGAATTGTATTTATATAGTCTTAAATTCATTACATTAGTAACATGTAATTGATCTAACCAATTTGCAACCCGTGTCTGCCCCCCCCCCCCCCGCCACCAAGAAAACTCCGATAAGAACCTCATGATTTAAACCAATTCTTGTGCCCTATTTAAATAAAGCAGCATCATAGAAAAGAAGGTGCATCATAAATATACTCATACTAAACTCACTGCTGTAATGGTTTTGTGAGAATCTCCTTAAGTCAACATAGAAAAACAGTGTCCTGTAATGATGACTTTGTTGCAGGTTCCAAGAGGTCAAGTAAAATGGTAATGACAGTGTTATTACAATGAAAGTCTGAAAAGGGAAAAATGGACGGCTGAAAGGAGGGAGGGGGATTTATTGATCTGATATATTTTTTTCTAGTCTCTGCCATACCTTGTGACTGCCAGAGGGGATTTACTATACCAAGAATATGCGTTACTACTACTACTTTTAAAATGTTACAACAGTCAGCTAAAATGCAAGACAGAAGCTATATTCAATAGCAAATTACATTATTCCGACACATTATAATTGGCTTATTTCGAGTCTAGTAAGGTCTGGAATTTATTGGTCAATTCCACAGAGAAGGAAAAGATGTACTGAGAATTAGCAGCCAACTCTTTATTTGCCCAGTAAAATAAATAAACTTCCAGTACAGCGTTCTTATAACCTTTGTGCTCCACAGCATCAACCTGGAGCCAGTATATTAGATATTTCAAATGCCCACACACAATACAATTGGCCCAGAGTGACCAACAATTGTATTGTGTTTCAGCTCCAATCAATCATTATACCTAATTAAAATCCATTCTAATTGGATCGAATATCACTGGAGAAAAAACAGGTTGAATTATCATTATGCATCTTGGATCATCACTCGACGTGAAATAAAGATCACAGTGGTAGATGTAATAAGTAAGGGGTAATAAATGATTAATACATCTGAGAATCCTCCTGCACAGTTACAGAATGCTTGCAGCAGGGCAAATAAATAGAATCATATATGCAATGGTCTAGTGACTTCTATCATTACCCATATAGTCGTTTTATTGAGGTTATCTTACTACAGCAAAAATGTTAAGTCCTGCTTCTGGTCAGTCAGTAAATATTATTCCATTTTATTTCTCATTAAGTTCAAGTCAATGAGTTAATGTTATTGTATCTTATAGAGTTGCATCTCACCAAGACATGAGAATGGCAGCCGTGGGTGATGCAGTCATCAAGAGGTGAACAATGGTTTCAAGGCATGTCACAGCAGCTTAAAACCTATTCACACTTCTGTCTGGACCTGGGATATTGCCAGGGCTTTTTTCTGCAGGCGCTTGGAGATGACATCATCTCCAAGCACTGTGAATGCGGCTCTCTATGCAGTGTACGTTACCCTGACCCTGTCGGATGACCCGGGTAACCTGTTCAGACTGCCCTGTAACCCCGGTCCTTTTCAGACCAACCTAGGTTGCTACCCGGGTTTAATTCCCGAGTCACTGGACCAGGGGTTAACCCTTTAACACCAAGCAATAACCAGGGTTTTTGCAGCGGTGTTAAATGAGTTTCTCTGACGTCCTAGTGGATGCTGGGAACTCCGTAAGGACCATGGGGAATAGCGGGCTCCGAAGGAGGCTGGGCACTCTAGAAAGATCTTAGACTACCTGGTGTGCACTGGCTCCTCCCACTATGACCCTCCTCCAAGCCTCAGTTAGATTTCGTGCCCGGCCGAGGTTAGATGCACACTAGGGGCTCTCCTGAGCTCTTAGAAAGTTATAGTCTTAGAATTTGTTATTTTCAGTGAGACCTGCTGGCAACAGGCTCACTGCAGCGAGGGACTAAGGGGAGAAGAAGCGAACTCGCCTGCTTGCAGCCGGATTGGGCTTCTTAGGCTACTGGACACCATTAGCTCCAGAGGGATCGACCGCAGGCCCAGCCTTGATGTTCGGTCCCGGAGCCGCGCCGCCATCCCCCTTACAGAGCCAGAAGCAAGAAGATGGTCCAGAAAATCGGCGGCATGAAGACATCCTGTCTTCACCAAGGTAGCGCACAGCACTGCAGCTGTGCGCCATTGCTCCTCATACACACTTCACACTCCGGTCACTGAGGGTGCAGGGCGCTGGGGGGGGGCGCCCTGAGGCAGCAATAAAAACACCTTGGCTGGCTAAAATACCTCAATATATAGCCCCTGGGGCTATATGAGGTAAATACCCCTGCCAGAATCCCATAAAAAGCGGGAGAATACGCAGCGAAAAAGGGGCGGAGCCTATCTCCTCAGCACACTGGCGCCATTTTTCCCTCACAGCTCGGCTGGAAGGAAGCTCCCTGGCTCTTCCCTGCAATTCTACAGTACAGTAAGAGGGAAAAGAGAGGGGGGGCATTAAAATTGGCACTGTATACAGTATATTATATTGAAAAGCAGCTATTAGGGACATAACTCAGTTAGTCCCTGTATATATATATAGCACTCTGGTGTGTGCTGGCATACTCTTACTCTGTCCCCCCAAAGGGCTTTTGTGGGTCCTGTCCTCTGTTTGAGCATTCCCTGTGTGTGTGGAGTGTGTCGGTACGGCTGTGTCGACATGTTTGAGGAGGATAATGATGTGGAGGGGGAGCAGATGCCTTTAGCAGGGATGTCACCCCCTGGGGGTCAGACACCTGAGTGGATGGTATTATGGCAGGAAATGAGTGCACGTATAGACTCCTTACATAAAAAATTTGCCGACATGCCGACTGTGGGACAGCCGAGTTTTCAGCTCGTGCCTGTCCAGGTGTCTCAAAAGTCATCAGGGGCTCTGAAACGCCCGCTATCTCAGGTGGCACAAGTAGATGTCGACACGGATACTGACACCAGTGTCGACGACGATGAGTCAAATTTAATGCCCGTTAAGGCCATTCACTGCATGATTGAGGCAATGAAAGAGGTGTTAAATATTTCTGATTTACATCCAGGTACCACAAAAAAGGGTATTATGTTTGGGGAGAAAAAACTACCTGTAGTTTTTCCCCCGTCAGATGAATTAAATGAAGTGTGTGAAGAAGCGTGGGCTTCCCCTGATAAGAAATTGGTAATTCCTAAGAAGCTACTAATGGCGTTCCCTTTCCCGCCAGAGGATAGGTTACGTTGGGAAACACCCCCGAGGGTGGATAAAGCGCTCACACGTTTGTCTAAAAAGGTGGCACTACCGTCCCAGGATACGGCCGCCCTTAAGGAACCTGCTGATAGAAAGCAGGAGGCGATCCTGAAGTCTGTATATACACACTCAGGCATTATACTCAGACCAGCTATTGCGTCAGCATGGATGTGCAGTGCTGCCGCTGCGTGGTCAGATAAACTGTCAGAAAATATTGACACGTTAGACAGAGACACGATCCTGCTAACAATTGACCATATCAAAGACTCAGTCTTATACATGAGAGATGCACAGAGGGAAATCTGCCGGCTGGCATCTAAAGTAAGTGCATTATCCATCTCTGCTAGGAGATGCTTATGGACTCGCCAGTGGACTGGAGATGCAGATTCCAAAAGGCACATGGAAGTTTTGCCTTATAAGGGGGAGGAATTATTTGGGGATGGTCTCTCCGACCTAGTTTCCACAGCAACGTCTGGGAAGTCAGCATTTTTACCCCATGTCCCCTCACAGCCTAAGAAGGCGCCATTTTATCAGGTTCAGTCCTTTCGGTCCCAGAAAAACAAGCGGGGAAAAGGAGGGTCTTTTCTGTCAAGAGGCAGAGGCAGGGGAAAAAGGCTGCAGCAAACAGCAGGTTCCCAGGAACAAAAGTCCTCCCCCGCTTCCTCTTCCAAGTCCGCCGCATGACGGTGGGGCTTCACAGGCGGAGCCAGGTACGGTGGGGGCCCGCCTCAGGAATTTCAGCGATCAGTGGGCTCGCTCACAGGTGGATTACTGGATCCTTCAAATAGTATCTCAGGGATACAGGCTGGAATTCGAGGCGACTCCACCCCGCCGTTTCCTAAAATCCGCCTTGCCGATTGCTCCCTCAGACAGGGAGGCGGTGCTAGCAGCGATTCACAAGCTGTATTCCCAGCAGGTGATAATCAAGGTACCCCTACTTCAACAAGGCCGGGGTTACTATTCCACACTATTTGTGGTGCCGAAACCGGACGGTTCGGTGAGACCCATTTTAAATTTGAAATCCTTGAACACATACATAAAAAAATTCAAGTTCAAGATGGAATCGCTCAGGGCGGTTATTGCAAGCCTGGACGAGGGGGATTACATGGTATCCCTGGACATCAAGGATGCTTACCTGCATGTCCCCATTTACAATTCTCACCAGGAGTACCTCAGATTTGTGGTACAGGATTGCCATTACCAATTCCAGACGCTGCCGTTTGGACTCTCCACGGCACCGAGGGTATTTACCAAGGTTATGGCGGAAATGATGATACTCCTTCGAAAAAAGGGAGTTTTAATTATCCCATACTTGGACGATCTCCTAATAAAGGCACGATCCAAGGAACAGTTGTTAGTGGGAGTAGCACTATCTCAGGAAGTGCTGAGCCAGCACGGTTGGATTCTGAATATCCCAAAGTCACAGCTGGTCCCCACGACACGTCTAATGTTCCTGGGAATGATTCTGGACACGGCCCAGAAAAAAGTGTTTCTCCCGGAGGAGAAAGCCAGGGAGTTGTCTTCTCTAGTCAGAGACCTCCTAAAACCAAAACAGGTATCGGTGCATCACTGCACGCGGGTCCTGGGAAAGATGGTAGCTTCTTACGAAGCAATTCCATTCGGCAGGTTCCATGCCAGAATTTTTCAGTGGGACCTGTTGGACAAGTGGTCCGGATCGCATCTTCAGATGCATCGTTTAATAACCCTGTCTCCACGAACCAGGGTGTCTCTTCTGTGGTGGCTGCACAGTGCTCATCTTCTGGAGGGCCGCAGATTCGGCATACAGGACTGGGTCCTGGTGACCACGGATGCCAGCCTACGAGGCTGGGGGGCAGTCACAAAGGGAAGAAATTTCCAAGGACTATGGTCAAGTCAGGAGACTGCCCTTCACATAAATATTCTGGAACTAAGGGCCATTTACAATGCCCTAAGTCAAGCAAAATCCCTGCTCCTACACCAGCCGGTGCTGATCCAGTCAGACAACATCACGGCAGTCGCCCATGTGAATCGACAGGGCGGCACAAGAAGCAGGACGGCGATGGCGATGGGCGGAGAATCATGTACTAGCACTGTCAGCAGTGTTCATCCCGGGAGTGGACAACTGGGAAGCAGACTTTCTCAGCAGGCACGACCTCCACCCGGGAGAGTGGGGACTTCATCCAGAAGTCTTCCAAATGATTGTAAATCAATGGGGTCGTCCACAGGTGGACATGATGGCGTCCCGCCTAAACAAAAAACTAGAGAAGTATTGCGCCAGGTCAAGAGACCCTCAGGCGATAGCTGTGGACGCTCTAGTGACACCGTGGGTGTACCGGTCAGTTTATGTGTTCCCTCTTCTACCTCTCATACCAAAGGTATTGAGAATAATAAGAAAGCGAGGAGTAAACACAATTCTCGTGGTTCCGGATTGGCCGAGAAGAGCGTGGTACCCGGAACTTCAAGAGATGATCTCAGAGGACCCGTGGTCTCTGCCGCTCAGACAGGACCTGCTGCAGCAGGGCCCCTGTCTGTTCCAAGACTTACCGCGGCTGCGTTTGACGGCATGGCGGTTGAACGCCGGATCCTGAAGGAAAAGGGCATTCCGGAGGAAGTCATTCCTACGCTTATTAAAGCCAGGAAAGATGTTACGGCAAAGCATTATCACCGCATATGGCGGAAATATGTTGCATGGTGCGAGGCCAAAAAGGCCCCAACAGAGGAATTTCAACTAGGTCGATTTCTGCATTTCCTGCAAGCAGGAGTGAATATGGGCCTAAAACTGGGCTCCATTAAGGTACAGATCTCGGCTCTGTCAATTTTCTTTCAAAAAGAACTAGCTTCAGTACCTGAAGTTCAGACATTTGTGAAAGGAGTGCTGCATATTCAGCCCCCATTTGTGCCTCCTGTGGCACCTTGGGATCTCAACGTGATGTTGAGTTTCTTAAAATCACATTGGTTTGAGCCACTAAAAACCGTGGATCTGAAATATCTCACGTGGAAAGTGGTCATGTTATTGGCCTTGGCTTCAGCCAGGCGAGTGTCAGAGTTGGCGGCTTTATCATGTAAAAGCCCTTATCTGATTTTCCATATGGATAGGGCAGAATTGAGGACTCGTCCCCAGTTTCTCCCTAAGGTGGTGTCAGCGTTTCACCTATACCAGCCTATTGTGGTGCCTGCGGCTACTAAGGATTTGGAGGACTCCAAGTTGCTAGACGTTGTCAGGGCCCTGAAAATATATGTTTCCAGGAAGGCTGGAGTCAGAAAATCTGACTCGCTGTTTATCCTGTATGCACCCAACAAGCTGGGTGCTCCTGCTTCTAAGCAGACTATTGCTCGTTGGATTTGTAGTACAATTCAGCTTGCACATACTGTGGCAGGCCTGCCACAGCCAAAATCTGTCAATGCCCATTCCACAAGGAAGGTGGGCTCATCTTGGGCGGCTGCCCGAGGGGTCTCGGCTTTACAACTTTGCCGAGCTGCTACTTGGTCAGGGGCAAACACCTTTGCAAAATTCTATAAATTTGATACCCTGGCTGAGGAGGACCTGGAGTTCTCTCATTCGGTGCTGCAGAGTCATCCGCACTCTCCCGCCCGTTTGGGAGCTTTGGTATAATCCCCATGGTCCTTACGGAGTTCCCAGCATCCACTAGGACGTCAGAGAAAATAAGAATTTACTCACCGGTAATTCTATTTCTCGTAGTCCGTAGTGGATGCTGGGCGCCCATCCCAAGTGCAGTTTATCTGCAATACTTGTACATAGTTATTGTTAACTAAATCGGGTTATTGTTGAGCCATCTGTTGAGAGGCTCTATTGTTTCATACTGTTAACTGTGTTTCATATCACGAGTTGTACGGTGTGATTGGTGTGGCTGGTATGAGTCTTACCCGGGATTCAAAATCCTTCCTTATTGTGTACGCTCGTCCGGGCACAGTACCTAACTGAGGCTTGGAGGAGGGTCATAGTGGGAGGAGCCAGTGCACACCAGGTAGTCTAAGATCTTTCTAGAGTGCCCAGCCTCCTTCGGAGCCCGCTATTCCCCATGGTCCTTACGGAGTTCCCAGCATCCACTACGGACTACGAGAAATAGAATTACCGGTGAGTAAATTCTTATTATTTCCAGCAGGGTAAGGACATACAGTACACTATGCTATAACATCGTAAGAGGTGCCCCCACCACAGCAGAAGCCCCAGTGGCTACTTCATTTCTTTTACAGCGATATGAAAACTTCAGAAGGAAATGGGGATGTGTATGGGAGCCACTGCACTATCACTGTATGGGAGCCACTGCACTATCACTGTATGGGAGCCACTGCACTATCACTGTATGGGAGCCACTGCACTATCACTGTATGGGAGCCACTGCACTATCACTGTTTGCTATATGATAGTGCAGCTACTGTATAAAGAACAGTAACAAAAGACTTTTAATGCATGAACCTACAATTCTTACTATTGAATCAAAATTATACACAGTCCTTTTTAGCTGTTCCCTTTAACATGTGAATTTGGCCCTGGTATATACCTAGAGGGGACAAAATGAAATCGAATGAATGCATTGACTAAATATAGGAACCAACTTGTTATTTATTTAAAGGGTAATAGTTGAGCTCCAGCTAAATACTTTGGTGGCTCTTGGTCCTTGGAAGTCATCCTACCATCTAACACGGGTTCGGTATGTCTCACCGGCGGACGGTATGCCGGCTGTCCATATCCTGACAGCGGCATCAAGCCCGTCAGAATGCAGGCAGCGGGACGAGCGCTAATAGTCCTCTTGTGGGCTCGGTGGCTCGCTGCGCTCACCATAGGATCTATTCCCACCCTATGGGTGTCGTGGACACCTATAAGGGGGAATAGCCCTGGTGCGCCGGGAATCCGGCTGCCGGCATGCCGGCAAATTGGCTGCATCGCTCTAATATGGCTTGTACGTCATTCAAGTATAACAAAGAAAACTTTAATACAGGTTTGATGCAAATACAGTAGTAAACTGTTTGTTGGGGTACTTCACATTATCTTACTTGCAATTACAGAGTACACACACACATACAGTAGGTGGGCTAGGTTGGTCACACTGAATACAGGAACATCACAGACACTGGGTCTACAATTTGAAGTTAATAAATGAATATCCACTTTTCAACTACTATCACTCTAGACTGTGAGACCGCTCAGCACACATCTCTCCCCCCACTCAGCACAGCGCAATGTGTGCTGAGCTAGGGGGGGCGCTCATTTTACCCAGCGGTTGAAATGAGTGATGTGCTAGATTGTGCCTGCATGCAGGCCAATCTAGCACCAGCGATAACGACGAGCGGGGCCGCGCATCGCTATCGCTGTGGGGCATATACACGAGAGATCCATGATTAAAACCTAAGCAATCTAGCCAGATTGCTTAGAGTTTAAGAACGGATCTATCCGTGTGTAGCCCCCTTACAGACAGGTGAGGCTAGATAACGATCAAACAATCTGTAGGCAAAAAATTCCACTGATATCTTAAGATACAGTACTGGAAACAGCAACTTTAGGGCAGTATTAAATTAGGGTCGGATTCTCTCCGATGGAGAAGATCCGACATTTCAGTATTCAATTTGCTGGCATTTCCAACAGATTTTTGCCAGTTTTTGTCAATGCCGATCCAACTTTTTTTTAAAGTCGAATCAGCATTGTCGAAAACAGGCTAAAAACCTGTCGGAAGCCACTGTAAAGCTGTCAAAATACGTGGATCCGTGGGTAATCCACCGATCCACATGTTTTCCAACAAGTTCGAATTTCCAACAAGTCGGAAAAACAGCAACAGACTTGAATAGGTCAAATCCAGATTCGACCTAGAAAAGTTGGAAAATGCAGGTGTTCCCACTTGTCAGATCAATTGAATAGACCATTTAGTAGTACAGCAGGCTGGTAAATGCAATGCTCTGAAGTCATTACACCTTTTGAACACATCGTTCATAGTTGGTGCATGCACAATGATAGATATGAACAATATCTCGTTCATTAATGAATGAGATCGTTCATATCTTTCAGTGTAATTGGCCAGTGTGTGTGTAGGGCCCATAAGTTTGTGCGTGTGATGAAATAAGCAGTTTATGTGGGTCATTCCGAGTTGATCGCTAGCTGCCGTTGTTCGCAGCGCAGCAATCAGGCTAAAAATTGGCACTTCTGCATATACGTATGCGGCTCAATGCGCACGCGCGACTTACTTTCACAAAAGCTGATGCAGTTTTACACAAGCTCTAGCGACGCTTTTCAGTCGCATTGCTGGTGATTGACAGGAAGTGGGTGTTTCTGGGAGGTAACTGAGCGTTTTCGGGGAGTGTGTGTAAAAACGCAGGCGTGTCAGATAAAAACGCAGGAGTGGCTGGAAAAACGTAGGCGTGGCTGGCTGAACGCAGGGCGTGTTCGTGACGTCAAAACAGGAACTAAACAGTCTGAAGTGATCGCTAGCTAGGAGTAAGTCTTGAGCTACTCAGAAACTGCACAATCTTTTTTTGTAGCAGCTCTGTGATCCTTTCATTTGCACTTCTGCTAAGCTAAGATACACTCCCAGAGGGCGGCGGCTTAGCGTTTGCACGGCTGCTAAAAGCAGCTAGCGAGCGAACAACTCGGAATGAGGGCCTATGTTTGAACCATGTATCTCAGTCCAGTGAATGATACTTGTTTTGTGTCCTGTGTCATCTGTGAAGTGTTACAGGATGCTCAAAAAGTATTTTCTGTGGCCTCAATATCTGTAATAACTAGCATGTGGCAATGAGAAAGTATATGCAGGTTGTCAAACAATGCATACATCATCACACCAGCCGCTGCGCTCCAGCCATGGCTGTATGACTGTGCTTACATACTGTAGTTAACTCTGCTCTGGGCCTACTTTGTGCAAAGTAGGTTACATAATGCTGATCATATTATGCCAGGTCATCCAATAAGGGGAAAAAACCTGAAAATATAACATCTTCATTTACACTTTACTGATCTGATTAATTATTCAATCATTAATTAAAAATATGAGAGACACTGATGACAGTATAAATAATTAAAATACAGTACAATACCATGCTCAGAAGGCATGTACAGGATGGTATCCGGTCTCTAGGTCGACAAGACTTAGGTCGACAGTGAGATGGTTTGCAGAAAGAGGCCTGACCTCAGCAATGAACTGTACACATTTACATATTCACGCCTTATTTGCATAGAAAAATCTATGGAAGAGAAATGTAATGTACACCCTTTACAAGCTAGAAGGAATTCTTATCGGTTTTATGGCCCTCATACCTATTATTATACTAATATGTTAGGCTCATGCTGTACCTCTAATGTGTGGCTTTCATTGTATGGAGGTCTCTACTTATGAACTAAACAAAAACAACCCCCCCAATTACAACAAAAACAAAATGGCATAACTTTCTAGACATGTATATATCACATTAAACAGGTAATTTCACCTATGTGTCATAGATGTATCCTGTACGGGTGTGGTATTGAAGGTCGACAGTGTCTAGGTTGACCACTATTGGTCGACAGTAACTATGTCAACAGGGTCTCTTGGTCAGCATGTTCTAGGTCAACAGATCAAAAGGTTGACATGAGATTTTCACATTTTTTTTCTTTTTTTAAACTTTTTCATACTTTATGATCCACGTGGACTACGATTGGGAACGGTAACCTTGCCTGAAGCATGGCAAGCGAAGCAAGCCATGCGAGGGGACATAGTGCACTAATTGGGGTTCCCGTTCACTGTACAGTGAAAACGATACAAAAAAAGATGTTAAAACTCATGTCGACCTTTTGACCTGTCGACCTAGAATCCCTGCCGACCTAGAATCCCTGCCGACCTAGTTACTGTCGATCAATAGTGGTCAACCTAGTCACTGTCGACCTTCAATACCACACCCGTACAGGATACATCTATGACACATAGGTGAAATTACCTGTTTAATGTGATATATACATGTCTAGAAAGTTATGCCATTTTGTTTTTGTTGTAATTGGGGGGGTTGTTTTTGTTTAGTTCATAAGTAGAGACCTCCATACAATGAAAGCCACACATTAGAGGTACAGCATGAGCCTAACATATTAGTATAATAATAGGTATGAGGGCCATAAAACCGATAAGAATTCCTTCTAGCTTGTAAAGGGTGTACATTACATTTCTCTTCCATAGATTTTTCTATGCAAATAAGGCGTGAATATGTAAATGTGTACAGTTCATTGCTGAGGTCAGGCCTCTTTCTGCAAACCATCTCAACAAAGCAATATTGCTTGTGCATAAGCCAGCTAGGATGCCCCAATACAAATAGTTGACACAGTTTAATTGTCTCAAAGGCTTGCAGTCCAAGGTGACACTCAATTTTGTCACAGAATAGCCACAATTGGGCACATTTTTCCTGCAGGGAACCTTAGATCAGCAAAGAAATCTATCTTAATCTTAACACCCATTGTGCAGATAACACTGGAGCCTCTTTGTTTTATCACTGAACTAGTCACAACACAGAATGCTATTGGTTTCTGATAAAAGATCCCAGACACAATACAAAGCTACAATAACCACACATAAAAGGAAGCACATTAATATTGCAGGTAATTTCATATCATGGATAGAATCATATTTCAAAACCTCAAATGCAGATACAATTGAAGATGTCAATGCAGTGATTTATTGTATAGAACAATACATTTACTGTAGACAGTAAAAAAAAAAAAAATGCCACTGCCTTACATAAATACCTGCAGAAAAACACGGCTGGACAGCATTCAGTGTGCACAATGTTACTAACCTGCCCACAGAGTCCCTATGGCTCTTGTTAATTAGCAATGCTGGCTTACTAACAATAACATGTACACATTGCCCAAACACTTATCTCTACAGCTGGTATGTATATATAATAATGTTGCTTGTATACGGTTTCTAGGGCAGAGAGCTATACAGTCCCAAGAGCCCAGGAAACCATCCCTGCTTCTTATGCTGACAGACGCCTTTCTATGTTCTGCCCTGCTTCAATGCAGCCTTCTCCCTCTGTTTCTATCTATCTCTGCTGTGCTCCCGGACACCTAAAAGGCATCACTCTGCCTGCAAACGTCTCAGCATCCCCTGCCTTCTTCTCCATCCGTGGAGAGCTGAGCATCTGCAGCATCACCAGGTCCTTCTCTTACAGCCTGCACCCATCCGCTTGACACACAAGTAAAGAAATACCTGCTACTTAACAATGGATGCACAATTTAGGGGGTGACATGCCTTGAGAAGGTGTGTTGCCCATGTCGCTCCCTTCTGTTCCAGCTTCCTCCTTTCGAGTCGATCAGGCCGAGGAGAGCATTGAGGTGGGAGGTGTGTGGAAGTGAGAGAGGGAGAAGGAGACAGAGAGAGGGTGTGCAAGTGTGCGGTGATGATCAGGGGAACAAAACAGGAAGAGCTCACTCTCTCATGATACATTAATGGGCAGTGATCATTCTCTGCTCTCTCTTTTGCTCTCTTAAAGGATCCCACAATAAAAGGCAGCATAGGTGTCTGGAATTATGTTGCCAGATTATTATGCTAATAAGCAGCAGTCTAATAAGGTAGAAGGGGAAGGGCCAAAAAAGGGAGAGACAAATGTCATTCACAAACATGACACTAATGCATCAGGTCGCTGGGATTCCCTACAGAAACCTCCTCCTATGTTCATAAAATAATCATACAAACACCGGCCTAGAAATGAATATTGATTGAGATCTGGCATGAAAAAAATAGACACAGAGAAGACACACTTCTGAGATATTTATTTATTACCAGTTATTTATATAGCGCACACATATTCCGCAGCGCTTCGCAAGCCACGGAGGCCGACCTCATATACCTTATCTAAAGGTACACACTGGTCGATATATCGGCCGTTCTCTTGAACGGCCGATATATCGCGGGACCGTCGGCCAGTGTGTACGGCCGATACGTCTGTGAACTCCGTCGTTCACAGACGTATCGCGTCGGCCGTGCAGCACAGCCGACGGCCAATATATCTACCGATATATTGGCGCGTCGCTGTGTGTGTACAGGGCGGTCGGCCGACCGCCCGTACACATGCTGCTGCGGCGGCCGGCGGTGATTGACAGCTGAACTGGGTGGGCGTGTGTACACGCCCGCCCAGTTCATGACGTCAGTCCCCTACGGATCGGGCAGTGTGTATGCACAGCACACTGCCTGATCCGTCCATAGATATATCTGCAGATCAGTTGATCTGCAGATATATCTATTAGTGTGTACCCACCTTAAGATTGCCTGAGAGCAGGCATGGGGGAAATGCCCTACTTCTAGAGGAGCATGGATGCAGCAAACAAGATGGCAGCACTTTTACTCTTCTAGACATGTGCACTTAGATACAGATGTAAAACATATACTGTATGTACTGCGCATTACAGTGGGCATAGCGGGAAAGGAAGGAAATAAAGTCGTCATGTAGAGAAAGGTAAACACTGAGATTTAGGGCAAAGATACAAACATACATGAGCTCCAAAGATTCTCACATGCTGCAGAAATCCATCTTGGACTAATATAATAAGATTTTGAGTCAGCCACAGAGCCGGCCTTATGCATAGGCAAACTAGGCAAATGCCTAGGGCATTTGGTATGCTTAGGGGCACCAGCAGCTTCTGCTGATTAAAATGATATGCGGCATGCCTATATTCTGTGTGTGACTCCGGCTGTATCTGCATACGAATGCTACGTTGCAGTGTATTCCTGGAAATCGCTGTAATGTAACATTTCATATGCAGATACAGCCGCAGTCGAACACAGAATATAGGCATGCTGCATATCATTTTAATCAGCAGAAGCTGCTTGTGCACCCTAGCCACATAGTAATGCAAATAAGAAGCATTTTCATAAAAAAAAAGGCGCCTGACGTTAGCAGAGCTGCCAGCTGACTCATGCCAGGCATCTCCTGCAGAACTAGTGGCGGTGCTAGGGGGCACCAGCCAAAATCTTGCCTAGGGCATCATATTGGTTAGGGCCGGCTCTGGTCAGCCAGTAAGTGGTCCCTAAATCATTTCTATAGAATAGGCATCTGTAATATATTAGGTTTGTATTTATTGTAGAATTTATACTTTAAAACTTCTATTTCCATCAATTAGAGCTCCTCTCCATGGTATCCAGATGATAGATCGACACTGTCTAGATAGAGCAATAGGTTTACACCATATGGTCAACACGCGTTAGGTGGACAGGGTCGAAAGGTCAGTAGGTAAAAAGGTAGACAGTGCTTAAGGTCGACAGGTTCAAAATGTTGACATGACAATGGTCGACACACATATGATCATCACAAGTTTTGTTGTTGTTTTTTTTTTGGGGGGGGGGGTCACATATTTTTGACTTTTTCTTGATTTACCATCCAAGTGGACTACAACTGGAAATAACAGTAGCACCTTGCCTGAAGTGTGGCGAGTGAAGGGAGCCTGCGAGGGTCTATATTTGCTACTGTATAACTGTGGTCACATATCATGAAACATAGAAAATGACACCCAGAAAAACTTTTTAAAAAAGCACGTCAAACTTTTCTGTGTTGAACATTTCCATGTCGACCTTTTGACACTGTCGACCTTTTCTGCTGTCTGCCTTTTCTATGTCGACCTTTTGACCCTGTCGCCCTAATGCATGTCAATCACATGGGCTCGACCTAGTGACTGTTGATCTAATTACTGTAGATCTTTTACACCACACCCGCTTCTCTTGCTATGTACATTAGACTAGAAATACACAGAATACCTCCTAACTGTCTCAATTGCAGTGTGACCATCTTGATTGCAGTGTAACGTCTTCATTTTGGCAAGAATGTGTAAATTACAGCATGTCCCAGTAGACAACATGTACTGGTAGTGACACTGTACAGAAAGCGTGTGTTATGGTGCACTTGTTTGGGAACATTTACGTGTTTAAGTCCCATTTAATGGCACAGTTTATTTGTACATGCTTACCTTAGGCAATATGAACAAAGACACAACTGGAGCAAAATGATTGCTCCATATCTCTCAGTAAGAAACCTTTGTTTGATAAGGAAAAGCTAGAGCACAGCTCCACAATTATCCTGAACAATTGTATTGATATGCAAGGAAATACAAAATAAGTTTTTTACACTTCTCTGATACCTATATATTTTTTGTGGAGGTGCGGTGGTGATTAATTCTACTTCAAAGAGTGACAGTCAGAGATGACAGGCGTGGTCATGGGATTCTATGTGACATTGTATGCCTTCTTTTGAATGCTTAATGCACACACTATGTTAATGTCGGTCCCAGGGGCGGATTGGGCTGGAAAACCAGCACAGGAAATTTCTTGAAGCAGACCTAATGGGGGTGGGGTCTGGTGATGGGCGGGGTCTGGTGAGGGTGGCTGGGCACTCTTTCCTCAGAAGCAAGAGCTTTTACATAACTGAACTGCCAATGTTTGTTTGTTTATGACAGGGCTCTTTTATAGGTAATTTCATAAAATAGGTTCACTATGGTCCAATCCATGGTAATAGGATAGAGAACAATTCCATGGATACTGTAGGTAGCTATGCAAGCATCAGGTATATTTGGTAAGTTTGGAAAGTCCAGGTACAAGCTGGCATTTAAAAAGCTTTCAAAATAGTAGAAGCTAAAAGCATGTAGGTTTTTGAGTACAATAATGATTTTTCGTTTCACATCCATTTACCCGCACTTATCTAGCAATAATAAGAACGTTACACTTACATAGACGTATACATTAATTTTAAGCATATACATTGTGCAGTAATTTTTGCGCCAAGGCGGTAGGTGATAGAAAATGTCACATAAAGTAGATAAGTTACAATGTTTTGGATCTGCCGTATCCCTCTCTGCGCTCTGATAGCTGAACATTTATTGGATATGGCCAGTGGTGTAACTAGAAATATTTCTCCCCCAAGCCAAAACATTCTCTGCCCCCCCCCCCCCCCCCCCCTAATTGCCACTAGTAAATGGATGAATCTGTGCGCGGCCTTGCTGAAACTGGAATGGCTTTGCATAAAGGGGCGTGGTATTGCAGGGAAAGACTACATTATACCCAAGTTTTGCAGCCTGCACAACCAGACATTGGCCACCACAGGAAAAAAAATAATCCTGATTTATGCTCCTTACAATTTTTCCTCCTTATAATAATGGCCATTATACATTATGCCACATACTGCAATGGCCCTTAGACATTATGCCACACAAAATAATGGCCATGACACAATATGCCACACACCATAATGCCCCCAACACATTATGCCACACACCGTAATGCCCAACACATTATGCCACGCATCGCAATGCCAGTTATACATTATGCCACACACTGCAATGCCCCTGATACATTATAGCACATACAATGCCTGTGACACATTATGACACACACCGCAATGTCCGTGATACATTATGCCACACACGGCAATGCCTGTTATACATTATGTCACACACTGCAATGCCCCTGAGACATTATACCACATACCACAATGCCCATGATATAGTATACCACACACCGTAATGCCTGTGACACATTATGACACACACCGCAATGTCCGTGATACATTATGCCACACACTGCAATGTCCGTGATACATTATGCCACACACGGCAATGCCCGTTATACATTATGTCACACACTGCAATGCCCGTGAGACATTATACCACATACCACAATGCCCATGATATAGTATACCACACACCGTAATGCCTGTGACATATTATGACACAAACCGCAATGTCCGTGATACATTATGTCACACACCGCAATGCCCATTACACATTAAACCCTACAGTAAGGCTTCTAATTACTTTTAAAGTACCTGCTCATTGCCAGGGGTTTCATGCTCTTGGTTCCATGCACAGTGCCAGGGGTTTTCATGCTCAGGGTATCATGCTTGTTGCCAGGGTTTTCATGCGCCAGGTGTTATGCTTGTTGCCAGAGATATCATGTGCTGGGTTTCAAGCTTTTTGCCAGGGGGTAATATTCGTTGCCAGGGGTTTCATGCACTGGGTGTCATGCTCGTTGCTAGTGGGTAATGCTTGTTGCCAGGGATTTCATGAGCTGGGTGTTGTGATTGTTACCAGGGGGTAATGCTTGTTGCTAGGGCTGTGCTCCCAGTGCCAGATATTCCCCCACAGTGGCAGATAAAAATATGCCGCCATAGTGTCAGAAACACATATGCCCCCAGTGCCAAATATGCCCCCCCAGTGCCAGATACCCATATGCCCCCAGTGCACCATATGACCCCCCAGTGCCAGCTACACATGTAACCCCAGTGCCAAATATGCCCCCCCAGTGCCAGGTACACATATACCCCCACTGCCAGTTACACATATACCCCCAGTGCCAGATACACATATACGCCCAGTGCCAAATATGCCCCCCAGTGGCAGTTACACATATACCCCCACTGCCAAATATGCCCCCCAGTGCCAGTTACACACCCTCCCCGGGCTCCCCCGCTGCTGTGAGTTTTGGGAAGGAGCTCTGATTGGCTCACGAACCGGCACTTCATTTAATAGACATGCCACCGCCACCGGAGACCCAGGAGGGACACACTGGAGAGGCGCGCGCTGTGCCCTCCGGCTCCTTCCCAAAACTCACAGCAGCAATCAGTGGCGGTGGCGCCCCCGCAGCCCTGCGCCTCCAAGCCACCTCAGTGGCTGCAGGGTCAGTAGTTACGCCACTGGACATGGCACAGATAAGTGGGAAACCAAAACTGAGCAGGATGGAAACTGAGCATCTGCAGTGATTGACAAAAACTGCCCCGTCAGCCTACTAAAATCTCATAACCCCCACAGCAGTCACAGTGCAGCTGTCCCACACCACATGCACTCCATGAAGCACTTACACTTACCCAGCTTGTATCTGTCTGCAGTGCAGGAAAGACGCCTGACTCCTTACTCGATGGCAAGCGCTCAGCTTCAGCATAGTGTGCAGGAGCAAGGGGAAGTGAAGATAAGTCAGGGCGGCACTGTGACAGCACGTTTACCACGGTTCCGGCTTGTGCAGAAGCTCCAATCACAACAGCCGCAGTATGAATCGGCCCCGCGGTGGGGGGAGGACAGGTTCTTAGGGGAGCACAGCGCGCGACCAACCGGTGTACTGACCCGGCGTCCCAATCCATCCCTGGTCGGTCCTAGTAGTTTAGGATTCTTTTTTTTGGCTGCGCATGTGCCTAAGTCACACCGCACATGCGTACTGACTGTGTTTGTACAGAGTTGCTGTTACGATTTCAGTTGTGATAATTAAACAATTGAATTGCCCACTCTTCTAATGTGGAGATCAGATTCCTTAAAACACTCTTCTTATTCCTGGGTATATGAACCACATCAAATGGATTCCAGATACAGGTACATGGTTAAAATTAGTCTAGTCTTCTTCACCCAACATTATGAAACCAAACTTTATTTCTAATATTATTATTATTATCCTTTATTTTTATGGCGCCACAAGGGTTCTGTAGCACCCAATTACAGAGTACATAAACAAGATAATCAAAAAAGGAAAACAGTGACTTACAGTTGAAGACAATATAGGACAAGTACAGGGTTTATAAACATAGCTGCAGCAGCAGACGACACTGACATAAGTATCAGGGTGGCAGAAAACCGCAGGATTTGATGCCGTTGAAGACAGTTTCAGTAAGCGAATGATAAGCACATGAGGGTTGAGGACCCTGCTCGTGAGAGCTTACATTCTAAAAGGAGAAGGGGCATACAGACAGGGGTGACACAGATGGGGTAGACAGTGAGCGTGAGTGAGCTTGAGTAATATAGTAGACAGTAGTAGACAGTGAGCGTGAGTAATATACATGCTTTAGCTAGAATAATAAGATAATCAACATCAGTGACAATATCCATCCATTCTGAATGCTGGATGCTAGGGTCAGCAAAGCATAGAAACAGAATGGCATGTACTATGAAATAATAACATCTATTCTAGTTCTTAGGGGGATTTTCACCTTCAGATCACATTCATTTATTGTGATATACATAACACCTGCAACTTTGACTATAGGCATTGCTTTATCTTTGTTTGAACAGGCAGAGAGGAGCTCTGTTGTGTTCTCTCTGCATTGGATACTGTTGTTTCCAGAGAGCAGCCCTGTTACCTATCCCATGGTAATAAATACACACAACTGTCTGCTTCTATGAAGACATGGCACAAAACACACAAAGGGCAGGAAAGATAATGCAAGGTATTTAGTATTAGAAAGACACATATAAGGCGGGATGCTGTCAATCTACCGGCTGTCGGGATCTGGGCATTTAGGATATTGATGCCAGTATCCCGACAGCTGGTGAAATGACGTCAGTCGGAATGTCGATCGACACCCGCAATTCCCACTCGGGTGGTGGTACACGACACCACCCAAGGGGGAATATAATAGTATGACGAGCAAAGCTCGCCACCTGGCCTGATGCGAGGGGACATATTCTATAAGAGAACTAAGCATTTATTTCAAGATAGGTGTCTGATAAAAGAGCTACTACATTGTTTTCAGAACAATACTCATGGTCAGGGTTGGTGCTAGAGTGTTTGGTGCCCCATATTTAATAAAGGGATAGCACGCACCAAAAAGGGGTGCGGTCTCACAAGGACGGGCCTGATCAGACAATAATACTGAAGAGCCATGATTCACACTGCCGGCGCAGCTGCCTGCCATACAGTTTGACAGCTGCATTGGCAGACAGCAGCAGAGCCAGATTATCAGTTCATGGGGCCCTAGGCAAGTTGTAGATTTGGGGCCCTTACAGCTTTCTTTTTGCCCCTGGAATGTCAGTATAGCCCAGCCTATGTAAATTTATTGCCATTAACCATATTGGTGCTGGCCTGTTGGTAAATCCGGCAGGCGTCTGACTCAGGGACATGCGGCGAGGTAAATGGCTAAGGCACTGGCTAGTACTAGAGACAGATTTACACACAATATATGAGCCAAAGGGTACCACCCCATCTGGGCATTATACACAGGTGCAGCAGTATATACTGTTGGAACTTTGATGAGTTTTGATCAGAGATGTGTGGAAAAGATAGGCACTGCCTCCCCTGCCATAGACTTTTTACTAGAGATGAGCGGGTTCGGTTTCTCTGAATCCGAACCCGCACGAACTTCATGTTTTTTTTCACGGGTCCGAGCGACTCGGATCTTCCCGCCTTGCTCGGTTAACCCGAGCGCGCCCGAACGTCATCATGACGCTGTCGGATTCTCGCGAGACTCGGATTCTATATAAGGAGCCGCGCGTCGCCGCCATTTTCACACGTGCATTGAGATTGATAGGGAGAGGACGTGGCTGGCGTCCTCTCCATTTAGATTAGGAGAGAGAGAGAGAGAGATTGACCTGAGGCTGATACTGTAGAAGAGAGTGCAGAGTTTAGTGACTGACCACAGTGACCACCAGCAGTGCAGTTGTTTTATTTAATATATCCGTTCTCTGCCTGAAAAAAACGGTACACACAGTGACTCAGTCACATACCATATCTGTGTGCACTGCTCAGCCCAGTGTGCTGCATGCCTGCATCATCTATGTATATATTATATATCTGACTGTGCTCAGCTCACACAGCTTATAATTGTGGGGGAGACTGGGGAGCACTGCAGTGCCAGTTATAGGTTATAGCAGGAGCCAGGAGTACAAGACAGTCACATACCATATCTGTGTGCACTGCTCAGCCCAGTGTGCTGCATCATCTATGTATATATATTATATATCTGACTGTGCTCAGCTCACACAGCTTATAATTGTGGGGGAGACTGGGGAGCACTGCAGTGCCAGTTATAGGTTATAGCAGGAGCCAGGAGTACATATTATACTGTATTAAAATTAAACAGTGCACACTTTTGCTGCAGGAGTGCCACTGCCAGTGTGACTGACCAGTGACCTGACCACACTGACCACCAGTATAGTTAGTAGTATACTATATTGTGATTGCCTGAAAAAGTTAAACACTCGTCGTGTGACTTCACTTGTGTGGTGTTTTTTTTTTATTCTATAAAAAACTCATTCTGCTGACAGACAGTGTCCAGCAGGTCCGTCATTATATAATATATATACCTGTCCGGCTGCAGTAGTGATATATATATATTTTTTATATCATTATTTATCATCCAGTCGCAGCAGACACAGTACGGTAGTTCACGGCTGTAGCTACCTCTGTGTCGGCACTCGGCAGTCCATCCATAATTGTATACCACCTACCCGTGGTTTTTTTTTCTTTCTTCTTTATACATACATACTACTACATCTCTTTATCAACCAGTCTATATTAGCAGCAGACACAGTACAGTACGGTAGTTCACGGCTGTGGCTACCTCTGTGTCGGCACTCGGCAGTCCGTCCATAATTGTATACCACCTAACCGTGGTTTTTTTTTCTTTCTTCTTTATACATACATACTACGACATCTCTTTATCAACCAGTCTATATTAGCAGCAGACACAGTACAGTACGGTAGTTCACGGCTGTGGCTACCTCTGTGTCGGCACTCGGCAGTCCGTCCATAATTGTATACCACCTAACCATGGTTTTTTTTTCTTTCTTCTTCATACATACATACTACGACATCTCTTTATCAACCAGTCTATATTAGCAGCAGACACAGTACAGTACGGTAGTTCACGGCTGTGGCTACCTCTGTGTCGGCACTCGGCAGTCCGTCCATAATTGTATACCACCTAACCGTGGTTTTTTTTTCTTTCTTCTTTATACATACATACTACGACATCTCTTTATCAGCCAGTCTATATTAGCAGCAGACACAGTACAGTACGGTAGTTCACGGCTGTGGCTACCTCTGTGTCGGCACTCGGCAGTCCGTCCATAATTGTATACCACCTAACCGTGGTTTTTTTTTCTTTCTTCTTCATACATACATACTACGACATCTCTTTATCAACCAGTCTATATTAGCAGCAGACACAGTACAGTACGGTAGTTCACGGCTGTGGCTACCTCTGTGTCGGCACTCGGCAGTCCGTCCATAATTGTATACCACCTACCCGTGGTTTTTTTTTCTTTCTTCTTCATACATACATACATACTACGACATCTCTTTATCAACCAGTCTATATTAGCAGCAGACACAGTACAGTACGGTAGTTCACGGCTGTGGCTACCTCTGTGTCGGCACTCGGCAGTCCGTCCATAATTGTATACCACCTAACCGTGGTTTTTTTTTCTTTCTTCTTCATACATACATACTACGACATCTCTTTATCAACCAGTCTATATTAGCAGCAGACACAGTACGGTAGTTCACGGCTGTAGCTACCTCTGTGTCGGCACTCGGCAGTCCGTCCATAATTGTATACTAGTATCCATCCATCTCCATTGTTTACCTGAGGTGCCTTTTAGTTGTGCCTATTAAAATATGGAGAACAAAAATGTTGAGGTTCCAAAATTAGGGAAAGATCAAGATCCACTTCCACCTCGTGCTGAAGCTGCTGCCACTAGTCATGGCCGAGACGATGAAATGCCAGCAACGTCGTCTGCCAAGGCCGATGCCCAATGTCATAGTACAGAGCATGTCAAATCCAAAACACCAAATATCAGTAAAAAAAGGACTCCAAAACCTAAAATAAAATTGTCGGAGGAGAAGCGTAAACTTGCCAATATGCCATTTACCACACGGAGTGGCAAGGAACGGCTGAGGCCCTGGCCTATGTTCATGGCTAGTGGTTCAGCTTCACATGAGGATGGAGGCACTCAGCCTCTCGCTAGAAAAATGAAAAGACTCAAGCTGGCAAAAGCAGTAGCACCGCAAAGAACTGTGCGTTCTTCGAAATCCCAAATCCACAAGGAGAGTCCAATTGTGTCGGTTGCGATGCCTGACCTTCCCAACACTGGACGTGAAGAGCATGCGCCTTCCACCATTTGCACGCCCCCTGCAAGTGCTGGAAGGAGCACCCGCAGTCCAGTTCCTGATAGTCAGATTGAAGATGTCAGTGTTGAAGTACACCAGGATGAGGAGGATATGGGTGTTGCTGGCGCTGGGGAGGAAATTGACCAGGAGGATTCTGATGGTGAGGTGGTTTGTTTAAGTCAGGCACCCGGGGAGACACCTGTTGTCCGTGGGAGGAATATGGCCGTTGACATGCCTGGTGAAAATACCAAAAAAATCAGCTCTTCGGTGTGGAACTATTTCAACAGAAATGCGGACAACAGGTGTCAAGCCGTGTGTTCCCTTTGTCAAGCTGTAATAAGTAGGGGTAAGGACGTTAACCACCTCGGAACATCCTCCCTTATACGTCACCTGCAGCGCATTCATAATAAGTCAGTGACAAGTTCAAAAACTTTGGGTGACAGCGGAAGCAGTCCACTGACCAGTAAATCCCTTCCTCTTGTAACCAAGCTCACGCAAACCACCCCACCAACTCCCTCAGTGTCAATTTCCTCCTTCCCCAGGAATGCCAATAGTCCTGCAGGCAATGTCACTGGCAATTCTGACGAGTCCTCTCCTGCCTGGGATTCCTCCGATGCATCCTTGCGTGTAACGCCTACTGCTGCTGGCGCTGCTGTTGTTGCTGCTGGGAGTCGATGGTCATCCCAGAGGGGAAGTCGTAAGCCCACTTGTACTACTTCCAGTAAGCAATTGACTGTTCAACAGTCCTTTGCGAGGAAGATGAAATATCACAGCAGTCATCCTGCTGCAAAGCGGATAACTGAGGCCTTGACAACTATGTTGGTGTTAGACGTGCGTCCGGTATCCGCCGTTAGTTCACAGGGAACTAGACAATTTATTGAGGCAGTGTGCCCCCGTTACCAAATACCATCTAGGTTCCACTTCTCTAGGCAGGCGATACCGAGAATGTACACGGACGTCAGAAAAAGACTTACCAGTGTCCTAAAAAATGCAGTTGTACCCAATGTCCACTTAACCACGGACATGTGGACAAGTGGAGCAGGGCAGGGTCAGGACTATATGACTGTGACAGCCCACTGGGTAGATGTATGGACTCCCGCCGCAAGAACAGCAGCGGCGGCACCAGTAGCAGCATCTCGCAAACGCCAACTCTTTCCTAGGCAGGCTACGCTTTGTATCACCGGTTTCCAGAATACGCACACAGCTGAAAACCTCTTACGGCAACTGAGGAAGATCATCGCGGAATGGCTTACCCCAATTGGACTCTCCTGTGGATTTGTGGCATCGGACAACGCCAGCAATATTGTGTGTGCATTAAATATGGGCAAATTCCAGCACGTCCCATGTTTTGCACATACCTTGAATTTGGTGGTGCAGAATTATTTAAAAAACGACAGGGGCGTGCAAGAGATGCTGTCGGTGGCCAGAAAAATTGCGGGACACTTTCGGCGTACAGGCACCACGTACAGAAGACTGGAGCACCACCAAAAACTACTGAACCTGCCCTGCCATCATCTGAAGCAAGAAGTGGTAACGAGGTGGAATTCAACCCTCTATATGCTTCAGAGGTTGGAGGAGCAGCAAAAGGCCATTCAAGCCTATACAATTGAGCACGATATAGGAGGTGGAATGCACCTGTCTCAAGCGCAGTGGAGAATGATTTCAACGTTGTGCAAGGTTCTGATGCCCTTTGAACTTGCCACACGTGAAGTCAGTTCAGACACTGCCAGCCTGAGTCAGGTCATTCCCCTCATCAGGCTTTTGCAGAAGAAGCTGGAGACATTGAAGGAGGAGCTAACACGGAGCGATTCCGCTAGGCATGTGGGACTTGTGGATGGAGCCCTTAATTCGCTTAACAAGGATTCACGGGTGGTCAATCTGTTGAAATCAGAGCACTACATTTTGGCCACCGTGCTCGATCCTAGATTTAAAGCCTACCTTGGATCTCTCTTTCCGGCAGACACAAGTCTGCTGGGGTTGAAAGACCTGCTGGTGAGAAAATTGTCAAGTCAAGCGGAACGCGACCTGTCAGCATCTCCTCCTTCACATTCTCCCGCAACTGAGGGTGCGAGGAAAAGGCTCAGAATTCCGAGCCCACCCGCTGGCGGTGATGCAGGGCAGTCTGGAGCGACTGCTGATGCTGACATCTGGTCCGGACTGAAGGACCTGACAACGATTACGGACATGTCGTCTACTGTCACTGCATATGATTCTCTCACCATTGAAAGAATGGTGGAGGATTATATGAGTGACCGCATCCAAGTAGGCACGTCACACAGTCCATACTTATACTGGCAGGAAAAAGAGGCAATTTGGAGGCCATTGCACAAACTGGCTTTATTCTACCTAAGTTGCCCTCCCACAAGTGTGTACTCCGAAAGAGTGTTTAGTGCCGCCGCTCACCTTGTCAGCAATCGGCGTACGAGGTTACATCCAGAAAATGTGGAGAAGATGATGTTCATTAAAATGAATTATAATCAATTCCTCCGCGGAGACATTGACCAGCAGCAATTGCCTCCACAAAGTACACAGGGAGCGGAGATGGTGGATTCCAGTGGGGACGAATTGATAATCTGTGAGGAGGGGGATGTACACGGTGATATATCGGAGGGTGATGATGAGGTGGACATCTTGCCTCTGTAGAGCCAGTTTGTGCAAGGAGAGATTAATTGCTTCTTTTTTGGGGGGGTCCAAACCAACCCGTCATATCAGTCACAGTCGTGTGGCAGACCCTGTCACTGAAATGATGGGTTGGTTAAAGTGTGCATGTCCTGTTTTGTTTATACAACATAAGGGTGGGTGGGAGGGCCCAAGGACAATTCCATCTTGCACCTCTTTTTTCTTTTATTTTTCTTTGCGTCATGTGCTGTTTGGGGAGGGTTTTTTGGAAGGGACATCCTGCGTGACACTGCAGTGCCACTCCTAAATGGGCCCGGTGTTTGTGTCGGCCACTAGGGTCGCTAATCTTACTCACACAGTCAGCTACCTCATTGCGCCTCTTTTTTTCTTTGCGTCATGTGCTGATTGGGGAGGGTTTTTTGGAAGGGACATCCTGCGTGACACTGCAGTGCCACTCCTAAATGGGCCCGGTGTTTGTGTCGGCCACTAGGGTCGCTAATCTTACTCACACAGTCAGCTACCTCATTGCGCCTCTTTTTTTCTTTGCGTCCAGCTACCTCATTGCGCCTCTTTTTTTCTTTGCGTCATGTGCTGATTGGGGAGGGTTTTTTGGAAGGGACATCCTGCGTGACACTGCAGTGCCACTCCTAAATGGGCCCGGTGTTTGTGTCGGCCACTAGGGTCGCTAATCTTACTCACACAGTCAGCTACCTCATTGCGCCTCTTTTTTTCTTTGCGTCATGTGCTGATTGGGGAGGTTTTTTTGGAAGGGACATCCTGCGTGACACTGCAGTGCCACTCCTAAATGGGCCCGGTGTTTGTGTCGGCCACTAGGGTCGCTAATCTTACTCACACAGTCAGCTACCTCATTGCGCCTCTTTTTTTCTTTGCGTCATGTGCTGATTGGGGAGGGTTTTTTGGAAGGGACATCCTGCGTGACACTGCAGTGCCACTCCTAAATGGGCCCGGTGTTTGTGTCGGCCACTAGGGTCGCTAATCTTACTTACACAGTCAGCTACCTCATTGCGCCTCTTTTTTTCTTTGCGTCATGTGCTGATTGGGAAGGGTTTTTTGGAAGGGACATCCTGCGTGACACTGCAGTGCCACTCCTAAATGGGCCCGGTGTTTGTGTCGGCCACTAGGGTCGCTAATCTTACTCACACAGTCAGCTACCTCATTGCGCCTCTTTTTTTCTTTGCGTCATGTGCTGATTGGGGAGGGTTTTTTGGAAGGGACATCCTGCGTGACACTGCAGTGCCACTCCTAAATGGGCCCGGTGTTTGTGTCGGCCACTAGGGTCGCTAATCTTACTCACACAGTCAGCTACCTCATTGCGCCTCTTTTTTTCTTTGCGTCATGTGCTGATTGGGGAGGGTTTTTTGGAAGGGACATCCTGCGTGACACTGCAGTGCCACTCCTAAATGGGCCCGGTGTTTGTGTCGGCCACTAGGGTCGCTAATCTTACTCACACAGTCAGCTACCTCATTGCGCCTCTTTTTTTCTTTGCGTCATGTGCTGATTGGGGAGGGTTTTTTGGAAGGGACATCCTGCGTGACACTGCAGTGCCACTCATAAATGGGCCCGGTGTTTGTGTCGGCCACTAGGGTCGCTAATCTTACTCACACAGTCAGCTACCTCATTGCGCCTCTTTTTTTCTTTGCGTCATGTGCTGATTGGGGAGGGTTTTTTGGAAGGGACATCCTGCGTGACACTGCAGTGCCACTCCTAAATGGGCCCGGTGTTTGTGTCGGCCACTAGGGTTGCTTATCTTACTCACACAGTCAGCTACCTCATTGCGCCTCTTTTTTTCTTTGCGTCATGTGCTGATTGGGGAGGGTTTTTTGGAAGGGACATCCTGCGTGACACTGCAGTGCCACTCCTAGATGGGCCAGGTGTTTGTGTCGGCCACTAGTGTCGCTTAGCTTAGTCATCCAGCGACCTTGGTGCAAATTTTAGGACTAAAAATAATATTGTGAGGTGTGAGGTATTCAGAATAGACTGAAAATGAGTGGAAATTATGGTTTTTGAGGTTAATAATAATATGGGATCAAAATGACCCCCAAATTCTATGATTTATGCTGTTTTTTAGTGTTTTTTTAAAAAAACACCCGAATCCAAAACACACCCGAATCCGACAAAAAAAATTTGGTGAGGTTTTGCCAAAACGCGGTCGAACCCAAAACACGGCCGCGGAACCGAACCCAAAACCAAAACACAAAACCCGAAAAATTTCAGGCGCTCATCTCTACTTTTTACTTCAGAGGTTTGACTATAAAAATTATTAGAATAATACAAAGTTAATATTTCTAATATAGTCTTTGTATTTTTTATATACTTTATATAGTAAAAATTCTGGAGTATACGTTAGTATGACAGGAAAGGCTCTGCCTCACCTCACTGCACGTCACTGGTCTGACCCCCTCCTTTCCCCCCACCCACTTTTTAATTGAAAAATATATCACTCGAGACTTGTCTACAACTTTGAAGTAATTTGTTGTGTTGCCTAAACCAACCTATTAGACATTTCCTTCTACCTGTATCCCCTTCTGTCTGTCTGTCTTTCCACGCTTCTATATGTGCCCCATTCTGTATATGCTTCTACCTGTGCCTTTATCTGTGCCCCTTTCTGCCTTCATCTGTATACTTTTCTGCCTCTTTGTGCCTCTATCTGTACCCCCTTATGCCTCTCTGTACCCCTTTCTCCCTCTGTGCCCCATTCTGTCTCTATATGTACCTCCTACTGCTTCATTGTGACCCCTTCTGTTTCTCTTTGCCTTTGACTCTACCCCCTTTCTACTGTTCCCCCCCCACCCACCCCAGTGTTCACTTCCAGACACTGTCACCCCCTACCCCTGCGTTAATTTACAGTTTCTGGGCCACCCCCACCCCTGTGTTCTCTCTCAGCCACTGTCACTCCCCACCCCAGTGTTTAGTTCCAGCCACTGTGTAGTCCAAAGCTCCCCCTCCCACCCCCGTTCACCGCTGTCTGTTCCCCAGAAATCTGACCTGCTTACCTGATCTATTAGACCAGGTGCTGCTGCACTCCTCAGTGTCTGTGGTGTGCCAACTGGTGCCTCGGAGGTCTCCCACTGGCCATCACTGAGCGACATGGGTACAGGTGGGCAACTTCCAGGCACTGTGCCACTCATTTCCAGGCACTATGTCATCCCCAATCCTTGTGTTCATTTCCACACACAGCGTCACCCTCCCCCAACCCCTGTGTTCACTCCAGGCACTGTGTCACCATCCCACCCATGTGTTCTCTCCCATCCACTGTGTCACCCCCTTCCCCCACCACCACTGTGTTCACTTCCAGCTACTGTGTCCATTGGACCAGGTGCAGCTGTGACCCCTTCAGTGCCTGTGGTGCACTGGCTAGAGCCTCAAGGTCTCCCGCTGGCCATCACTGAGCGGTGCGGTTACAGGTGCCTTGTCCCTCCCCTTCTGCATTGCCCACATCAGCCTTCTTCTCGACAAACAGCTCTCTCCCATTTCCAGCTCTCTTGATGCTATTGGTGCCCAAACCTTCCTCTCCACCCACACACTACCTCTCTTTCCAGAGCAGAGCTCACTGGTGCCTTGCCAACGATGCAGCGCCGCACAACCGGCTTAAGTCTGTACCGTGGCACACGTAGCGTATGGAGAGCGCCTCTCCTCCCTGCTTTGCATACTCTGCTGAGTGGGTTGCGTCGGCCCTGCTCGTGGAGCACCCCATTATCTGTTTACAAAACATGTGGTACAACGTCATTGCTTAGGGGCATATTCAATTAGCCGCAGGGATTTGCCCCACAGTTAATTAATGGCGCTGTGCAGGGAAAAGTTATTCAATTAGACGTCCTTTTGCCTGTGTGGTAATCACTGGGTTAACACGTGCTAACCCACTGATTCCCCATAAACTGTGTAATCACTGTGTTTGCCATGAGTTAAAATGCAGAATTTGTATTTTAACACTGATTTTTCCTTGCAGTTCCTAAGGCTGCAAGAAAAAATCCTATACCTGGTAATTAGTGCAGAGGGTTCCCGCAGCTAACTGAATTGGGCAGCACCGACAATTAGCTGTGAGGTAAACCTTCCGGCTAATTGAATACGCCCCACAGTGTGCAATCTTTTCAACAATTGAAGAACATCCAACATACAGTATGTGGACCCCACATATCAGGTCACATGACTTTTATAAAGTGTTCCATTATGGAATGTATAAACAACTGGACACTCTCTACTACTATTAGTCATATCACTCAGAGGCTTGCATCTATTACAATACTTCAGCACTGCAAACGGCAAATGTTCAGAGAAAATAGGTTTTAGGTACAAAATAACTTACACCCAGGTTTTATTGAATCATTTACTACTTAAACTGAGTATACCCTATGCAACGAGTGCCACCAATCTGATAAACATTTCGATTCGACAAATCGATTATGGAATTGGCGCACACTTGTACACACTGAGCAATCTCTTGCTTGGTTTGTACTTTCCTTTGATCTCTAATGCTCCTGCATACACACTATACAATTATCCGTCCGATCATAATTATCTGTTGATTGGCCTAATTGTATAATATGAACCCTACTTTAAAAATGAAATTTTATAGAAGGAAATATTTCCTGCTATGTTATAGCAAGAAGTATATTTGGCAAATCAGATAATTAATATTGTCACAACTACTGCTTCTAGATTCAGTTTGCCATTAATATGGAGACAATGATAGCACTACATCACCACCTCTCCTTAGGTGGTTTACCATAGCATGAATAAATGATAGATGGAGAGGACTATGCAATAGTCTGAAAATAACTGTCCACATTTCTTTAGCTTAGATAAACCTTGACAGGATATGAGGTCGCCCACTATTACTGTTTACAAGCATTTTAATAGATTACATAATATGTGACATCACAGAGGTGCAATTACTCACAACTCGGGCATTACTCAGTGATGTCACTAGTTCACAAAGGATGAACCCAAAAATAGTCCTTTGTGAAAAAGCAATGGTTACACTTGGGAATATTATAGCACCACAATTCCAATGCATAAAGAGACACACAGAAGAATCAGGCTGAACCAAGATGTTAAGAGGCAAATTTTGTTACAGCAGACTCAGATCTTATCTGGCAAAATTAGAGCAGTTACACTAATGAAATCATATTAAATGACAACCAGAAGAGATACACTGTTGCTTATTCCATTCACTTGAACAGTTTCAGTGCACAAATGTTGCTACTATTCCTTAGCATGCATGAATATAAATTATTGCTTTATTTCTACTTCTTCTGTACAATGTTCACTTAGATATAATTTCTTTCAGTAATATAAGGTGGCATTTAAAAGCCGGACACAGATTACTCACCAGGTAAAGCTGATGATAGATCAGGACAGGGGGGCAGCTACTGTACTTGCAGAAATGATATAATTGCTTCCCAAAACTTGAATCTGCCAGACAAGGAAAAATAAGCGACTTAGAAGCGTAGTTTGCAAAGAGAAAGGTATACCTGTAATTCTAGTAGGACACACAGAACAAAGCACACATATCAAATGACAAGTCTGGGAAAACATATGCTGCATGCAAATGGAGATTTCAGACAAATGTTTGGAGTTAATGCTGGTAGATTGCAGACACCTGAACCCTCACTTTATCAATTCCTGATTGCAATTAAAAAGCATAATTTAATATATAACATTATGTTCACGTCCATTTCTTTGAAAGACAATCAGGAAAAATAAGATTTTACTTACCGATAAATCTATTTCTCGTAGTCCGTAGTGGATGCTGGGACTCCGTAAGGACCATGGGGAATAGCGGCTCCGCAGGAGACAGGGCACAAAATAAAAGCTTAAGGATCAGGTGGTGTGCACTGGCTCCTCCCCCTATGACCCTCCTCCAAGCCTCAGTTAGGATACTGTGCCCGGACGAGCGTACATAATAAGGAAGGATATTGAATCCCGGGTAAGACTCATACCGGCCACACCAATCACACCGTACAACTCGTGATCTGAACCCAGTTAACAGTATGATAAACGCAAAGGAGCCTCTGAAAAGATGGCTCACAACAATAATAACCCGAATTTTTGTAACAATAACTATATACAAGTATTGCAGACAATCCGCACTAGGGATGGGCGCCCAGCATCCACTACGGACTACGAGAAATAGATTTATCGGTAAGTAAAATCTTATTTTCTCTGACGTCCTAGTGGATGCTGGGACTCCGTAAGGACCATGGGGATTATACCAAAGCTCCCAAACGGGCGGGAGAGTGCGGATGACTCTGCAGCACCGAATGAGAGAACTCCAGGTCCTCCTCAGCCAGGGTATCAAATTTGTAGAATTTAGCAAACGTGTTTGCCCCTGACCAAGTAGCTGCTCGGCAAAGTTGTAAAGCCGAGACCCCTCGGGCAGCCGCCCAAGATGAGCCCACTTTCCTTGTGGAATGGGCTTTTACTGATTTTGGTTGTGGCAATCCTGCCACAGAATGTGCAAGCTGAATTGTACTACAAATCCAACGAGCAATCGTCTGCTTTGAAGCAGGAGCACCCAGCTTGTTGGGTGCATACAGGATAAACAGCGAGTCAGATTTTCTGACTCCAGCCGTCCTGGAAACATATATTTTCAAGGCCCTGACAACGTCAAGCAACTTAGAGTCCTCTAAGTCCCTGGTAGCCGCAGGTACCACAATAGGTTGGTTCATGTGAAATGCAGAAACCACCTTAGGTAGAAATTGAGGACGAGTCCTCAATTCCGCCCTGTCAGAATGAAAAATTAAGTAAGGGCTTTTATATGATAAAGCCGCCAATTCTGACCACGCCTGGCTGAAGCCAAGGCTAACAGCATCGACACCTTCCATGTGAGATATTTTAAGTCCACAGTGGAAAGTGGTTCAAACCAATGTGACTTTAGAAAACTCAACACAACATTGAGATCCCAAGGTGCCACTGGAGGCACAAAAGGAGGCTGTATGTGCAGCACCCCTTTTACAAAAGTCTGAACTTCAGGTACTGAAGCCAGTTCTTTCTGGAAGAAAATCGACAGGGCCGAAATTTGAACCTTAATGGACCCCAATTTTAGGCCCATAGACAGTCCTGTTTGCAGGAAACGAAGGAAACGACCCAGTTGAAATTCCTCTGTAGGGGCTTTCTTGGCCTCACACCACGCAACATATTTACGCCAAATGCGGTGATAATGTTTTGCGGTTACGTCCTTCCTGGCTTTGACCAGAGTAGGGATGACTTCTTCTGGAATGCCTTTTTCCCTCAGGATCCGGCGTTCAACCGCCATGCCGTCAAACGCAGCCGCGGTAAGTCTTGGAACAGACAAGGCCCCTGCAGTAGCAGGTCCTTTCTTAGAGGTAGAGGCCACGGTTCGTCCGTGAGCATCTCTTGAAGTTCCGGGTACCAAGTCCTTCTTGGCCAATCCGGAACCACGAGTATAGTTCTTACTCCTCTCCTTCTTATGATTCTCAGTACTTTTGGTATGAGAGGCAGAGGAGGGAACACATACACTGACTGGTACACCCACGGCGTTACCAGAGCGTCCACTGCTATTGCCTGAGGGTCCCTTGACCTGGCGCAATATCTGTCCAGTTTTTTGTTTAGACGTGACGCCATCATGTCCACCTTTGGTTTTTCCCAACGGTTTACAATCAGGTGGAAGACTTCTGGGTGAAGTCCCCACTCTCCCGGGTGAAGGTCGTGTCTGCTGAGGAAGTCTGCTTCCCAGTTGTCCACTCCCGGAATGAACACTGCTGACAGTGCTATCACATGATTTTCCGCCCAGCGAAGAATCCTTGCAGCTTCTGCCATTGCCCTCCTGCTTCTCGTGCCGCCCTGTCTGTTTACGTGGGCGACTGACGTGATGTTGTCCGATTGGATCAACACCGCCTGACCCTGAAGCAGAGGTTTTGCTTGACTTAGGGCATTGTAAATGGCCCTTAGTTCCAGAATGTTTATATGAAGAGATGTTTCCATGCTTGACCACAAGCCCTGGAAATTCCTTCCCTGTGTGACTGCTCCCCAGCCTCTCAGGCTGGCATCCGTGGTTACCAGGATCCAATCCTGAATGCCAAATCTGCGGCCCTCTAGTAGATGAGCACTCTGCAGCCACCACAGGAGAGACACCCTTGTCCTTGGCGACAGGGTTATCCGCTGATGCATCTGCAGATGCGATGCGGACCATTTGTCCAGTAGATCCCACTGAAACGTTCTTGCATGGAATCTTCCGAATGGAATCGCTTCGTAAGAAGCCACCATTTTTCCCAGGACCCTCGTGCACTGATGCACTGAGACCTGTCCTGGTTTTAGGAGGTTCCTGACTAGCTCGGATAACTCCCTGGCCTTCTCCTCCGGGAGAAACACCTTCTTCTGGACTGTGTCCAAAATCATTCCTAGGAACAGTAGACGTGTCGTTGGAATCAGCTGCGATTTTGGAATATTTGGAATCCACCCGTGCTGACGTAACACTACCTGAGATAGTGCTACTCCGACTTCTAACTGTTCCCTGGATCTTGCCCTTATCAGGAGATCGTCCAAGTAAGGGATAATTAAAATGCCCTTTCTTCGTAGAAGAATCATCATTTCGGCCATTACCTTGGTAAAGACCCGAGGTGCCGTGGACAATCCAAACGGCAGCGTCTGAAACTGATAATGACAGTTTTGTACTACAAACCTGAGGTACCCTTGGTGAGAAGGGTATATTGGGACGTGGAGATAAGCATCTTTGATGTCCAGAGACACCATATAGTCCCCTTCTTCCAGGTTCGCTATCACTGCTCTGAGTGACTCCATCTTGAATTTGAACCTTTTTATGTAAGTGTTCAAGGATTTCAGATTTAAAATTGGTCTCACCGAGCCGTCCGGCTTCGGTACCACAAACAGCGTGGAATAATACCCCTTTCCCTGTTGCAGGAGGGGTACCTTGATTATCACCTGCTGGGAATACAGCTTGTGAATGGCTTCCAAAACTGCCTCCCTGTCGGAGGGAGACTTTGGTAAAGCAGACTTCAGGAACCGATGAGGGGGAAACGTCTCGAATTCCAGTTTGTACCCCTGCGATACTACCTGTAGAATCCAGGGATCCACTTGCGAGTGAGCCCACTGCGCGATGAAATTCTTGAGACGGGCCCCCACCATATCTGAGTCTGCTTGTAAAGCCCCAGCGTCATGCTGAAGACTTGGCAGAAGCAGGGGAGGGCTTCTGCTCCTGGGAAGCGGCTGCATGGTGCAGTCTTTTTCCTCTTCCTCTGCCCCGGGGCAGAAAGGAGTGGCCTTTTGCTCGCTTGTACTTATGGGAACGAAAGGACTGAGTTTGAAAAGACGGTGTCTTTTTCTGCTGATGTGGAGTGACCTGGGGTAAAAAGGTGGATTTTCCAGCCGTTGCCGTGGCCACCAGGTCCGATAGACCAGCCCCAAATAACTCCTCCCCTTTATACGGCAATACTTCCATGTGCCGTTTGGATTCCGCATCCCCTGACCACTGTCGCGTCCATAACGCTCTTCTGGCAGAGATGGACATAGCACTTACTCTTGATGCCAGGGTGCAAATATCCCTCTGTGCATCACGCATATATAGTAATGCATCCTTTAAATGTTCTATAGTTAACAAAATATTGTCCCTATCCAGGGTATCAATATTCTCGGTCAGGGAATCCGACCATGCGACTCCAGCACTGCACATCCAGGCTGAGGCGATTGCTGGTCGCAGTATAACACCAGTATGTGTGTATATACTTTTTAGGATATTTTCCAGCCTTCTATCAGCTGGTTCTTTGAGGGTAGCCGTATCAGGAGACGGTAACGCTACTTGTTTTGATAAACGTGTGAGCGCCTTATCTACCCTAGGGGGTGTTTCCCAACGCGCCCTAACCTCTGGCGGGAAAGGATATAATGCTAATAATTTTTTAGAAATTAGCTGTTTTTTATCGGGGGAAACCCACGCTTTTTCACACACCTCATTTATTTCCTCTGACTCAGGAAAAAATATTGGTAGTTTTTTCTCACCCCACATAATACCCTTCTTTGTGGTACTTGTAGTGTCAGAAAGGTTCAATGCCTCTTTCATTGCCGTGATCATGTAACGTGTGGCCCTACTGGACATTACGTTTGTCTCGTCACCGTCGACACTAGACTCAGTATCTGTGTCAGGGTCTGTGTCGACCCACTGAGGTAACGGGCGTTTTAGCGCCCCTGACGGTGTTTGAGACGCCTGGACAGGCACTAATTGATTTGCCGGCTGTCTCATGTCGTCAACAGTTTTTTGTAAATTGCTGACATTATCACTTAATTGTTTAAATACAATCATCCAGTCAGGTGTCGACTCCCTAGGGGGTGACATCACCAACACAGGCAACTGCTCCGCCTCCACATCATTTTCCTCCTCATACATGTCGACACACGCGTACCGACACACAGCACACACACCGGGAATGCTCTGATAGAGGACAGGACCCCACTTAGCCCTTTGGAGAGACAGAGGGAGAGTCTGCCAGCACACACCCAGCGCTATACATATATATATATATATATAGGGATAACCTTATATAAGTGTTACTCCCTTATAGCTGCTGTTAATATATTTATTTGCTGCCAAACGTGCCCCCCCTTCTCTTTTTTACCCTGATTCTGAAGCAGGACTGCAGGGGAGAGTCAGGGAGCCGTCCTTCCAGCGGAGCTGTGAGGGAAAATGGCGCTTGTGTGCTGAGGAGATAGGCTCCGCCCCTTCACGACGTCCTTATCTCCCGCTTTTTTGTGTAAAATGGCAGGGGATTAAAATACATCCATATAGCCCAGGAGCTATATGTGATGTATTCTGTTTTGCCACCTAAGGTATTCTGTTATATTGCGTCTCAGGGCGCTCCCCCCCCAGCGCCCTGCACCCTCAGTGACCGGAGTGTGAAGTGTGCTGAGAGCAATGGCGCACAGCTGCGGTGCTGTGCGCTACCTTAGTCTGAAGACAGGATGTCTTCTGCCGCCGATTTCACCGGACCTCTTCGTCTCTTCTGGCTCTGTAAGGGGGACGGCGGCGCGGCTCCGGTGACCCATCCAGGCTGAACCTGTGATCGTCCCTCTGGAGCTAGTGTCCAGTAGCCTAAGAAACCCGATCCACTCTGCACTCAGGTGAGTCCGTTTCTTCTCCCCTTAGTCCCACGATGCAGTGAGCCTGTTGCCAGCAGGACTCACTGAAAATAAAAAAACCTAACTAAACTTTTATTCTAAGCAGCTCAGGAGAGCCACCTAGATTGCACCCTTCTCGGCCGGGCACAAAAATCTAACTGAGGCTTGGAGGAGGGTCATAGGGGGAGGAGCCAGTGCACACCACCTGATCCTTAAGCTTTTATTTTGTGCCCTGTCTCCTGCGGAGCCGCTATTCCCCATGGTCCTTACGGAGTCCCAGCATCCACTAGGACGTCAGAGAAAATGCAGAAGGAACACTAAGTAGAAAAACTAAATGCATGAACGGCACTAGAGATTCAAACAAATGAACTTGGTTAATTACTTCTGCCCCAGAACCTTATTAATGGAAATTAAGTTAAAAGGATAGGTCATAAATATTGTAACTTACAGTACCATGGGCTAGAAGAGAAAGATGTCCTAACAGAAGTGGCAAATGCTAATGTACATTATAGAAATTTAATACAGCCTTTGATAGGAAAGGGCTAGAACAAAACAGTTCTGTTTTTTTTATGTGGGGTTAATACCTTTTTTTTTTTTTTTTTCAAATTAAGGTTTCAATGAAAAATAAATTGAATCCTGCTTATTATATTTATACTGCTATTTCTTAGAAATCTTGATCAACCATAATTTTTTTAAGACCCCTTTAAGACATGCATCAAAATCAATTTTGGTATGTCTGAATGCAAACGATCTGGGACTAAGGCCCAGATTTATCAAGCCTAGGGGAGTGATAAATTGCAGTTATAAAGTACCAACCAACCAACCAACTCCTAACTGCCATGTTCCAGGCTGTGTTTGAAAAATGACAGTAAGGAGCTAATTGGCTGGTACTTTATCTCCGAGCAATTTATCACTCTCCAAGGCTTGATAAATCTGGCCCTAAGTCCCAGGTCCACAACCCTTCTCCCGACCAGGGTCATGGCTGTGCATCGCTATCGCTATGAAGATTGAGAGATTCAGATTGCTTAGAATGTAAGCACGGATCTCTCCATGTGTACCCCCCTGTAGGGAATAAATGTAAATACGTTTGTTGCTGCAGCAGTCTAAATTAATATGCCGTACAGGTTTTCCCTTGTATGGGTGTCTTATTATGATTAGGGACTTCACTATAATTTGCGTTACCTGGTGCAGCCTAAAGACCCATTAATCTCCCTTAAACTGTCCGCACAATCAGCAATGACATGGTATCTAGGTTATTGCAACAACATGATGCAGCATAATTATCCCAGCAGTTTGTGTGGACATGCCCTAAAGTACTGGTATACAAATAATTATGGTACAGTACTTTGTGTAAGGGAAGAAAAAGTGACAATTTTAGTGGCCGCCAGAGGCATCAATGTTACTATGCAAAATCCTGTCTATTGGGAGTTTTAATTTATGCAGACATCACATTAGTTAATCAGTACATTACACACAGATGTTTTTTTGCTGCTTATTTGATCCATAACAGCATTTTTTTCCTTTTCTTTTTTTTTGCAAGCACCATCCAACTGTCTTTGTTTTATCATTGGTCATAGGGCCTAATTCAAGTTTGTACACAATGGGCAATGTTCATGCACTGGAGTGATTATCTGCAAACTGCGCTTATGCAGTGTTTGCAATGCGAATGCGCCAAGCTGCCGCTGTGATCATGCTTGCACTAACGACTTTATCACAGAGTGATTGACAGGATGTGGCTGTTTGCAGGTGTTACAGGGAGATTAAAGGGAATGGTTGGGAAAATGCAAGCATGTCATGGCCGTTTTGGGACGTATATCTTCTGATGGCTGCGTGATCATACGTGAAAATACTTGGCGTCTGAGTCGCTGTGCCCACTCTGTGCAGCCATAGACCAATCCTTAGCTTCGATGTTCTCTGTAATTGCGTATAGCCCTATAACGTGTACACAACTGCAATTCAGTTTACTATGAGTCCGGTGGGTGGTTTTTTTTATTCCTGAGTGGCTTCTTCACTTGCTAACATTAGCAGCTCCACAGCCTAGAGAATAGCAATTGCATTTGCATACAAACGTGAATAAAGCCCATATTACAAAACATAAAGAACATGACTGTTGTGCTGATAACAATTACCTACCTACTTTTAGAGTAGTGAAAAAGGCATTTTGAGCAAAGACTCAAACATTGTACATTGGGGGCAATTCAGACCTGATCGTAGCAGCAAATTTGTTAGTAGTTGGGCAAAACCATGTGGGTCATTCAGAGTTGATCGCACGGTAGCAGTTTTTTGCAGCCGTGTGATCAGATAGTTGCCGCCTATGGGGGAGTGTATTTTAGCAGAGCAAGTGTGCGATCGCTTGTGCTGTGCAAAAAGTTTTTGTGCAGTTTCTGAGTAGGTCTGAACTTACTCAGCCGCTGCGATCACTTCAGCCTTTCAGGTCCCGGAATTGACGTCAGACACCCACCCTGCAAACACCTGGACACGCCTGCGTTTTCCACGGCACTCCCAGAAAACGGTCAGTTGCCACCCAGAAACATCTTCTTTCTATCAATCACCTTGTGATCGGCTGTGCGAATGGATTCTTCGTTAAATCCATCACACAGCAACAAACCGCTTTGTACCCTTACGAAGTGCCTGCACATTGCGGTGCATACGCATGCACAGTAGTGACCTGATCGCTGCGCTGCAAAAAACTGCAGCGTGCGATCAGGTCGGAATGACCCCCCATGTGCACTGCAGGGGGGGGGGGGGGGCAGATATAACATGTGCAGAGAGAGTTAGATTTGGGTGGGGTGTTTTTAAACTGAAATCTAAATTGCAGTGTAAAAATAAAGCAGCCAGTATTTACCCTGCACAGAAACAAAATAACCCACCCAAATCTAATAGGCCCTACACACTGGCCGATCCGCCGCCGAGCTGCCCGACGGCGGATACGGCCGACGGGCGACCCGGCGGCAGGGGGGCAGTGACGGGGGGAGTGAAGTTTCTTCACTCCCCCCATCACACGGCTCCATAGAACTGCAGGCAAATATGGACGAGATCATCCATATTGGCCTGCATGTACAGCCGACGGGGGACCAGCGATGAACGAGCGCGGGGCAAAAACGGCAACGAGTGATCAACTCGGAATGACCACCATGGTTTTGCCCAACTGCTAACAAATTTGCTGCTATGATCAGGTCTGAATTACCCCCATTGTCACAATGATAACATTGTAAAAAGGACAAAGATAACACATGAATGTCTCCTAAAAATATAGCGTACAAAAATCATGTGCCAAACCAAAAAATTCCACAAAAAATAAAACTCATAAGGTAAATCACATAAAATAAAAATCGAGTAGGATGGCCATGACATGCGGACTAGGAAACCCCCATAGATTAAAATAATTGGTTAAGCAGCCATTGTGTCTGCACTGAGAGTATAGTTATGTCACTTTCCCAGACATTAAACATTTGGTGACTAGATTCTTTAGCCAATGAAGACTCCAGCTAAGTCATCCTAAACACATGCAGTAGTTTTCCCTTAAAAGACAGAGAAAGGAGACATTCCCAGCTGAATCCATACCTGCAGTATGGTCTTTTTAGCAGTTGTGCTCACAGCAGAAAAAGGCAAATGTATTAACCAATTACCTTGCTTCATTTCCCAGCGACAGTGCATCTACACAAACTGTGATTCAGACACTAGCTGAATATACACAGTATTTAATTTGATTTAAAAAAAAAAAATTTTTTGCCATTATTATTTCACTTGAACCTTCAGGACCAGAAACTACTTGAATTGCACCCCTACAGTGTGGCAGTAACAGGTTAACATTCTGTATGATATAAACTGCCACTATGTAAACAAACAAGCTTGTTTACACATAGTATCACGCAGTACACATTGTTTATGTACATGTACAGTGTAATATTTTCTTCAGGATGATCAAGCCAGATTTGCAGCCACTTCCAGATTGCCATACAGCCAAAGAGAGGCTGCTGAATATTGATCTGCGTCCAGGCAGGGAAAGGCAGTGAAGTGTGCTAAATCGAGATGCTATTTACACTCTCAGACTTTCTCATTCTTGCAGCTGAGGCGCACATATTATATACTCGGAGGGAGGGCGGCATCCTCACACGGCTGGAGGAGTCTAGAGCACTCTCCTCAGAAAAGGGATACAGAAGAGAGTGAATTCTACATAGTGGTTGCAAGCTGGCAGTCAGCTCTCACTATGGCAACCTTTTGTATCTATCAAAGCCAAATATTGCAAAAACCCGGCATAAGTACCAACCACAGGAGCTGCTAATCCAGCACCACATACACTCTTATTGGTTGAAGCAGACATAAAATAAATAAATAAATGTATACATTCATTTTAATGAACTTTTCTGCTGAAAACATCTTCTAGAAAATGTAAAGGTAGTGGTGTCTAGAATGCACACTGCACCTTAAGCTACGCTAACATTTAGAGAAACCTATGACCATTCATATTTTTTAATCAACATTCTATTATACGTAACAGGTGCTGTCTGCTAAACTGGACACATCCAGAAGTAAAATTGTTGCTGTAGCCAGTGATGAAAAATGTATTGCATCATAAAGAGACAACTACATCACATCTTAGCACTGAGATTTGGGGAGATATACACTGAGGGTGTCTAATTCTGACCCCTATTAAAATAATTGTGTAGTCAAACTGTGTGTTTTATAAATATTTAAATGAACAAGAAAGAGGATTTTTGGTCACTTAGGGGTCTAGATGGAGATAAAGTACCAGCCAATCCGCTTCTAACTGACATGTCACAGGCTGGGTTTGAAAAATGACAGTTAGGAGCTTACTGGCTGGTACTTCATCTCTGTTGACTTTATCTCCATCCAAGGCTTAGTAAATAGACCCCTTAATGTGGAATCCTTTTCTCCTAAGCAGGCTGGGGGAACACTGGGGCAGATGTATTAACCTGGAGAAGGCATAAGGAAGTGATAAACCAGTGATAAGTGCAAGGTGATAAATGCACCAGCCAATCAGCTCCTAACTGTTCATTTACATATTGGAGCTGATTGGCTGGGGCGTTATCACCTTGCACTTATCACTGGTTTATCACTTCCTTATGCCTTCTCCAGGTTGATACATCTACCCCACTACTGAACCTTGGGATTGCAGGTAGGCTGGAGGAGCAGGCACTTAAACTGTAGCTTTAAATTCCTGTTCCGCTGAAACCTTGTGTCACGACGCCTAAAAAGGTTGCCACCCCACTAGTGGAATGCGATAACACCTGGTCTGGTGTTGGTCACCCCCTACTGAAATAGACTCGAGTCATGACTCGGCGGAGTCCATGTGTTCTCTACTTATTCTATATGATGCACTTACATGTGGTTGTAGGTGGCCAACCACATGTAAGTGCATCATATAGAACAAGCAGAGAATTTGTGCAGTGGAAAATCTTGTCCAAATAAATCCACAGAACTCGGGAAACGTCCTGCAAAGCCAGATCATACTTGTCATGGGAACATGATGAAGGAAGAAAAACAGGGAAGACAAAATCCTGGTTCAAGTTGAATGCCAAAACAACTTTCAGGAAGGAACAAAGGAACCATATAGAAACCACCTATCTCCATGGAAGACAAGAAAGGCGGTTTGCAAGACAAAAATTCCGAACTCTGAAACCCGCTGAGCTGAGGCAATTGGCATAAGGAAGACTAGCTTGTTTGTAATGAATGGAACATCAGTTGAATGTAAAGGCCAAGCAGCATGAATTGAACTTCTAACACCGCAGCTTGAACCCGGTAAATTGCCGATTTTTCAGGCTTCCTAAACGGTTCGAGCTGCGATGTGAAAGGGTCACCTTCAATTTACCATTTTCAAAATACCGGTATTTTGAAACGGTAAAAAAGCAGGGTCCTACCCGTTTCAGACCCGTTTCATTGTGCAGTGTGAAAGGGTCTGAAACGGTATTTGCAAGCCCCAGAAGGTGATAGGCTGCCTCCATGCGTGTTGTCACCAGGCAGAAACAAGAAATAAACATTTAAAATGACAACAACTGTTTTGTATGGGTGAAACGGGTTCAGTGTGAAAGGTACCAAAACGGTAATGAAATGGTAATATACTGGTTACAACATGCAATGTGAAGGGGGTTTAACTGCTCAGATCCGTTTTTAAGAACCATTTAAAGAACCGTTTCAAAAGCAGGTTTTGCAATGTGAAAGCAGCATAAGAGAAACAGAAAAAATTGTCTTGGAGCTTGAGCACATTGGGGGTAATTCCAAGTTGATCGCAGCAGGAATTTTGTTAGCAGTTGGGCAAAACCATGTGCACTGCAGGGGAGGCAGATATAACATGTGCAGAAAGAGTTAGATTTGGGTGGATAGGGTAAATACTGGCTGCTTTATTTTTACACTGCAAATTAGATTGCAGATTGAACACACCCCACCCAAATCTAACTCTTTCTGCACATGTTATATCTGCCTCCCCTGCAGTGCACATGGGGGGTCATTCCGAGTTGTTCGCTCGCAAGCTGCTTTTAGCAGCTTTGCACACGCTAAGCCGCCGCCTACTGGGAGTGAATCTTAGCTTATCAATATTGCGAACGAAAGATTAGCAGAATTGCGAATAGACACTTCTTAGCAGTTTCTGCGTAGCTCCAGACTTACTCGGCATCTGCGATCAGTTCAGTGCTTGTCGTTCCTGGTTTGACGTCACAAACACACCCAGTGTTCGCCCAGGCACTCCTCCGTTTCTCCAGCCACTCCCGCGTTTTTCCCAGAAACGGTAGCGTTTTTTCACACACTCCCATAAAACGGCCTGTTTCCGCCCAGAAACACCCACTTCCTGTCAATCACACTCCGATCACCAGAACGAAGAAAAAGCCTCGTAATGCCGTGAGTAAAATTCCTAACTGCATAGCAAATTTACTTGGCGCAGTCGCACTGCGGACATTGCGCATGCGCATTAGCGACTAATCGCTCCGTTGCGAGAAAAAAATAACGAGCGAACAACTCGGAATGACCCCCATGGTTTTGCCCAACTGCTAACAAAATTCCTGCTGCGATCAACTTGGAATTACCCCATTGATCTATAGAGACGAGACATCTCCTATAGTGACCAAAGCGCTTGAGGTGAAGATGTAATGTAACATCACCCAATACAAGGAGACTCTCGTTCATTGTTACAAAAACCCAGTACAGAGTAACGAAGGAATGTCCTTGGAGGAGATGATCAAAAACCAGCTGCCAAAGGAGAGATTGATGATTGCTGTTGGACAGCATGAGAAACTGAGACGAGAGGAATGCTGAGCATCGCGTACAATCTTGGAGAATTTCCGACTGGAATTCCCACAAGTGGAATCTGACGTACTGAATGGTCTCAAAAGGTGGAAACCATTGTGGCCAACAACTTTATGCACAAGATTGATGGATGAGGCACTGACAATACTGTTGTGACCAAGGTCATTAGGGTCCGTGTTTTGGACCATGGCAAGAAAAGTCGCTGGAGTGAGGTGTCGAAGATCCCCCCCCCCCCCCCCGAAACTGAAGGCGCTGACAAGGTATTACTTTTCGAAATTCAGGATCTAGTTGTGATCCTGAAATATGTGACCCATATGACATAGGTGCATTTGTAACTGTAAAGCCGAATCGGCCTGTATAAACAGAATGTGTAAATAAGGTGGGATCCGGTCTGAAGATCGACAGTGTCTAGGTCGACATGGATGGAAGGTAGGGATGTGCACTTGAAATTTTTCGGGTTTTGTGTTTCGGTCTTGGGTTCGGTTCCGCGGCCGTGTTTTGGGTTCGACCGCGTTTTGGCAAAACCTCACCGAATTTTTTTTGTCGGATTCGGGTGTGTTTTGGATTCGGGTGTTTTTTTCAAAAAACCCTAAAAAACAGCTTAAATCATAGAATTTGGGGGTCATTTTGATCCCAAAGTATTATTAACCTCAAAAACCATAATTTCCACTCATTTTCAGTCTAATCTGAATACCTCACAATATTATTTTTAGTCCTAAAATTTGCACCGAGGTCGCTGGATGACTAAGCTAAGCGACCCTAGTGGCCGACACAAACACCTGGCCCATCTAGGAGTGGCACTGCAGTGTCACGCAGGATGGCCCTTCCAAAAAACACTCCCCAAACAGCACATGACGCAAAGAAGAAAAAAAGAGGCGCAATGAGGTAGCTGTGTGAGTAAGCTAAGCGACCCTAGTGGCCGACACAAACACCTGGCCCATCTAGGAGTGTCACTGCAGTGTCACGCAGGATGGCCCTTCCAAAAAACACTCCCCAAACAGCACATGACGCAAAGAAGAAAAAAAGAGGCGCAATGAGGTAGCTGTGTGAGTAAGCTAAGCGACCCTAGTGGCCGACAGAAACACCTGGCCCATCTAGGAGTGGCACTGCAGTGTCACGCAGGATGGCCCTTCCAAAAAACACTCCCCAAACAGCACATGACGCAAATAAAAATGAAAGAAAAAAGAGGTGCAAGATGGAATTGTCCTTGGGCCCTCCCACCCACCCTTATGTTGTATAAACAGGACATGCACACTTTAACCAACCCATCATTTCAGTGACAGGGTCTGCCACACGACTGTGACTGAAATGACGGGTTGGTTTGGACCCCCACCGAAAAAGAAGCAATTAATCTCTCCTTGCACAAACTGGCTCTACAGAGGCAAGATGTCCACCTCATCATCATCCTCCGATATATCACCGTGTACATCCCGCTCCTCACAGATTATCAATTTGTCCCCACTGGAATCCACCATCTCAGCTCCCTGTGTACTTTGTGGAGGCAATTGCTGCTGGTCAATGTCTCCACAGAGGAATTGATTATAATTCATTTTAATGAACATCATCTTCTCCACATTTTCTGGAAGTAACCTCGTACGCAGATTGCTGACAAGGTGAGCGGCGGCACTAAACACTCTTTCGGAGTACACACTTGTGGGAGGGCAACTTAGGTAGAATAAAGCCAGTTTGTGCAAGGGCCTCCAAATTGCCTCTTTTTCCTGCCAGTATAAGTACGGACTGTCTGACGTGCCTACTTGGATGCGGTCACTCATATAATCCTCCACCATTCTTTCAATGGTGAGAGAATCATATGCAGTGACAGTAGACGACATGTCCGTAATCGTTGTCAGGTCCTTCAGTCCGGACCAGATGTCAGCATCAGCAGTCGCTCCAGACTGCCCTGCATCACCGCCAACGGGTGGGCTCGGAATTCTGATCCTTTTCCTCGCACCCCCAGTTGCGGGAGAATGTGAAGGAGGAGATGTTGACAGGTCGCGTTCCGCTTGACTTGACAATTTTGTCACCAGCAGGTCTTTGAACCCCAGCAGACTTGTGTCTGCCGGAAAGAGAGATCCAAGGTAGGTTTTAAATCTAGGATCGAGCACGGTGGCCAAAATGTAGTGCTCTGATTTCAACAGATTGACCACCCGTGAATCCTTGTTAAGCGAATTAAGGGCTCCATCCACAAGTCCCACATGCCTAGCGGAATGGCTCCCTTTTAGCTCCTCCTTCAATGCCTCCAGCTTCTTCTGCAAAAGCCTGATGAGGGGAATGACCTGACTCAGGCTGGCAGTGTCTGAACTGACTTCACGTGTGGCAAGTTCAAAAGGTTGCAGAACCTTGCACAACGTTGAAATCATTCTCCACTGCGCTTGAGACAGGTACATTCCACCTCCTATATCGTGCTCAATTGTATAGGCTTGAATGGCCTTTTGCTGCTCCTCCAACCTCTGAAGCATATAGAGGGTTGAATTCCACCTCGTTACCACTTCTTGCTTCAGATGATGGCAGGGCAGGTTCAGGCGTTTTTGGTGGTGCTCCAGTCTTCTGTACGTGGTGCCTGTACGCCGAAAGTGTCCCGCAATTCTTCTGGCCACCGACAGCATCTCTTGCACGCCCCTGTCATTTTTTTTTAAATTCTGCACCACCAAATTCAAGGTATGTGCAAAACATGGGACGTGCTGGAATTTGCCCATATTTAATGCACACACAATATTGCTGGCGTTGTCCGATGCCACAAATCCACAGGAGAGTCCAATTGGGGTAAGCCATTCCGCGATGATCTTCCTCAGTTGCCGTAAGAGGTTTTCAGCTGTGTGCGTATTCTGGAAACCGGTGATACAAAGCGTAGCCTGCCTAGGAAAGAGTTGGCGTTTGCGAGATGCTGCTACTGGTGCCGCCGCTGCTGTTCTTGCGGCGGGAGTCCATACATCTACCCAGTGGGCTGTCACAGTCATATAGTCCTGACCCTGCCCTGCTCCACTTGTCCACATGTCCGTGGTTAAGTGGACATTGGGTACAACTGCATTTTTTAGGACACTGGTGAATCTTTTTCTGACGTCCGTGTACATTCTCGGTATCGCCTGCCTAGAGAAGTGGAACCTAGATGGTATTTGGTAACGGGGGCACACTGCCTCAATAAATTGTCTAGTTCCCTGTGAACTAACGGCGGATACCGGACGCACGTCTAACACCAACATAGTTGTCAAGGCCTCAGTTATCCGCTTTGCAACAGGATGACTGCTGTGATATTTCATCTTCCTCGCAAAGGACTGTTGGACAGTCAATTGCTTGGTGGAAGTAGTAAAAGTGGGCTTACGACTTCCCCTCTGGGATGACCATCGACTCCCAGCAGCAACAACAGCAGCGCCAGCAGCAGTAGGCGTTACACGCAAGGATGCATCGGAGGAATCCCAGGCAGGAGAGGACTCGTCAGAATTGCCAGTGACATGGCATGCAGGACTATTGGCATTCCTGGGGAAGGAGGAAATTGACACTAAGGGAGTTGGTGGGGTGGTTTGCGTGAGCTTGGTTACAAGAGGAAGGGATTTACTGGTCAGTGGACTGCTTCCGCTGTCGCCCAAAGTTTTTGAACTTGTCACTGACTTATTATGAATGCGCTGCAGGTGACGTATAAGGGAGGATGTTCCGAGGTGGTTAACGTCCTTACCCCTACTTATTACAGCTTGACAAAGGCAACACACGGCTTGACAAATGTTGTCCGCATTTCTGGTGAAATACTTCCACACCGAAGAGCTGATTTTTTTGGTATTTTCACCAGGCATGTCAACGGCCCTATTCCTCCCACGGACAACAGGTGTCTCCCCGGGTGCCTGACTTAAACAAACCACCTCACCATCAGAATCCTCCTTGTCAATTTCCTCCCCAGCGCCAGCAACACCCATATCCTCCTCATCCTGGTGTACTTCAACACTGACATCTTCAATCTGACTATCAGGAACTGGACTGCGGGTGCTCCTTCCAGCACTTGCAGGGGGCGTGCAAATGGTGGAAGGCGCATGCTCTTCACGTCCAGTGTTGGGAAGGTCAGGCATCGCAACCGACACAATTGGACTCTCCTTGTGGATTTGGGATTTCGAAGAACGCACAGTTCTTTGCGGTGCTTTTGCCAGCTTGAGTCTTTTCAGTTTTCTAGCGAGAGGCTGAGTGCTTCCATCCTCATGTGAAGCTGAACCACTAGCCATGAACATAGGCCAGGGCCTCAGCCGTTCCTTGCCACTCCGTGTGGTAAATGGCATATTGGCAAGTTTACGCTTCTCCTCCGACAATTTTATTTTAGATTTTTGAGTCCTTTTTTTACTGATATTTGGTGTTTTGGATTTTACATGCTCTGTACTATGACATTGGGCATCGGCCTTGGCAGACGACGTTGCTGGCATTTCATCGTCTCGGCCATGACTAGTGGCAGCAGCTTCAGCACGAGGTGGAAGTGGATCTTGATCTTTCCCTAATTTTGGAACCTCAACATTTTTGTTCTCCATATTTTAATAGGCACAACTAAAAGGCACCTCAGGTAAACAATGTAGATGGATGGATACTAGTATACTTATGGATGGACGAGCGACTGCCGACACAGAGGTAGCTACAGCCGTGGACTACCGTACTGTGTCTGCTGCTAATATAGACTGGATGATAATGAGATGAAATCAATATATATATATATAATATCACTAGTACTGCAGCCGGACAGGTAGATATATTTATTATGTAATGACTGATGACGGACCTGCTGGACACTGTCAGCTCAGCAGCACCGCAGACTGCTACAGTAAGCTACTATAGTAGTATGTATAAAGAAGAAAGAAAAAAAAAAACCACGGGTAGGTGGTATACAATTATGGATGGACGAGCGACTGCCGACACAGAGGTAGCTACAGCCGTGGACTACCGTACTGTGTCTGCTGCTAATATAGACTGGATGATAAGGAGATGAAATCAATATATATATATATATATATATATATATATATATTATCACTAGTACTGCAGCCGGACAGGTATATATATTTATTATGTAATGACTGATGACGGACCTGCTGGACACTGTCAGCTCAGCAGCACCGCAGACTGCTACAGTAAGCTACTATAGTAGTATGTATAAAGAAGAAAGAAAAAAAAAAAAACACGGGTAGGTGGTATACAATTATGGATGGACGAGTGACTGCCGACACAGAGGTAGCTACAGCCGTGGACTACCGTACTGTGTCTGCTGCTAATATAGACTGGATGATAAGGAGATGAAATCAATATAATAAGAATTTACTTACCGATAATTCTATTTCTCGGAGTCCGTAGTGGATGCTGGGGTTCCTGAAAGGACCATGGGGAATAGCGGCTCCGCAGGAGACAGGGCACAAAAAGTAAAGCTTTTCCAGATCAGGTGGTGTACACTGGCTCCTCCCCCTATGACCCTCCTCCAGACTCCAGTTAGGTACTGTGCCCGGACGAGCGTACACAATAAGGGAGGATTTTGAATCCCGGGTAAGACTCATACCAGCCACACCAATCACACCGTACAACTTGTGATCTAAACCCAGTTAACAGTATGATAACAGAGGAGCCTCTGAAAGATGGCTCCCTAAACAATAACCCGAATTAGTTAACAATAACTATGTACAAGTATTGCAGATAATCCGCACTTGGGATGGGCGCCCAGCATCCACTACGGACTCCGAGAAATAGAATTATCGGTAAGTAAATTCTTATTTTCTCTATCGTCCTAGTGGATGCTGGGGTTCCTGAAAGGACCATGGGGATTATACCAAAGCTCCCAAACGGGCGGGAGAGTGCGGATGACTCTGCAGCACCGAATGAGAGAACTCCAGGTCCTCCTTTGCCAGGGTATCAAATTTGTAGACTTTTACAAACGTGTTCTCCCCTGACCACGTAGCTGCTCGGCAGAGTTGTAATGCCGAGACCCCTCGGGCAGCCGCCCAAGATGAGCCCACCTTCCTTGTGGAATGGGCCTTAACAGATTTAGGCTGTGGCAGGCCTGCCACAGAATGTGCAAGTTGAATTGTGTTACAAATCCAACGAGCAATCGACTGCTTAGAAGCAGGCGCACCCAACTTGTTGGGTGCATACAGTATAAACAGCGAGTCAGATTTTCTGACTCCAGCCGTCCTTGAAATGTATATTTTTAAAGCTCTGACAACGTCCAACAACTTGGAGTCCTCCAAGTCGCTTGTAGCCGCAGGCACTACAATAGGCTGGTTCAGGTGAAACGCTGATACCACCTTAGGGAGAAAATGCGGACGCGTCCGCAGCTCTGCCCTATCCGAATGGAAAATTAAATAAGGGCTTTTATAAGATAAAGCCGCCAGTTCAGATACTCTCCTGGCGGACGCCAGGGCCAGTAACATAGTCACTTTCCATGTGAGATATTTCAAATCCACATCTTTTAGTGGTTCAAACCAATGGGATTTGAGGAAATCTAAAACTACATTTAGATCCCACGGTGCCACCGGAGGCACCACAGGAGGCTGTATATGCAGTACTCCCTTGACAAAAGTCTGGACCTCAGGAACTGAGGCCAATTCTTTTTGGAAGAATATTGACAGGGCCGAAATTTGAACCTTAATAGATCCCAATTTGAGACCCATAGACAATCCTGATTGCAGGAAATGTAGGAAACGACCCAGTTGAAATTCCTCCGTCGGAGCACTCCGATCCTCGCACCACGCAACATATTTCCGCCAAATGCGGTGATAATGCTTCGCGGTGACTTCCTTTCTTGCCTTAATCAAGGTAGGAATGACTTCTTCTGGAATGCCTTTTCCTTTTAGGATCTGGCGTTCAACCGCCATGCCGTCAAACGCAGCCGCGGTAAGTCTTGGAATAGACACGGTCCCTGCTGAAGCAGGTCCTGTCTTAGAGGTAGAGGCCACGGATCGTCCGTGACCATCTCTTGAAGTTCCGGGTACCAAGACCTTCTTGGCCAATCCGGAGCCACTAGTATCGTTCTTACTCCGCTTTGCCTTATGATTCTCAATACCTTTGGTATGAGAGGCAGAGGAGGAAACACATACACCGACTGGTACACCCAAGGTGTTACCAGCGCGTCCACAGCTATTGCCTGCGGATCTCTTGACCTGGCGCAATACCTGTCCAGTTTTTTGTTGAGGCGAGACGCCATCATGTCCACCATTGGTCTTTCCCAACGGTTTATTAGCATGTGGAAAACTTCTGGATGAAGTCCCCACTCTCCCGGGTGAAGATCGTGTCTGCTGAGGAAGTCTGCTTCCCAGTTGTCCACTCCCGGGATGAACACTGCTGACAGTGCTATCACGTGATTCTCCGCCCAGCGAAGGATCCTGGCAGCTTCTGCCATTGCACTCCTGCTTCTTGTGCCGCCCTGTCTGTTTACATGGGCGACTGCCGTGATGTTGTCCGACTGGATCAACACCGGTCTTCCTTGAAGCAGAGGTTCCGCCTGGCTTAGAGCATTGTAGATTGCTCTTAGTTCCAGAATGTTTATGTGAAGAGACTTTTCCAGGCTCGACCACACTCCCTGGAAGTTTCTTCCTTGTGTGACTGCTCCCCAGCCTCTCAGGCTGGCGTCCGTGGTCACCAGGATCCAATCCTGTATGCCGAATCTGCGGCCCTCCAATAGATGAGCCCTCTGCAACCACCACAGAAGAGATACCCTTGTCCTTGGAGACAGGGTTATCCGCAGGTGCATCTGAAGATGCGACCCTGACCATTTGTCCAACAGATCCCTTTGGAAAATTCTTGCATGGAATCTGCCGAATGGAATTGCTTCGTAAGAAGCCACCATTTTTCCCAGGACTCTTGTGCATTGATGTACAGACACCTTTCCTGGTTTTAGGAGATTCCTGACCAGGTCGGATAACTCCTTGGCTTTTTCCTCGGGAAGAAAAACCTTTTTCTGAACCGTGTCCAGAATCATCCCTAGGAACAGCAGACGAGTTGTCGGCATTAATTGGGATTTTGGAATATTCAGAATCCATCCGTGCTGCTTTAGCACCTCTTGAGATATTGCTAATCCCATCTCTAGCTGTTCTCTGGACCTTGCCCTTATTAGGAGATCGTCCAAGTATGGGATAATTAATACGCCTTTTCTTCGAAGAAGAATCATCATCTCGGCCATTACCTTTGTAAAGATCCGAGGTGCCGTGGACAAACCAAACGGCAGCGTCTGAAACTGATAGTGACAGTTTTGTACAACGAACCTGAGGTACCCCTGGTGTGAGGGGTAAATTGGAACGTGGAGATACGCATCCTTGATGTCCAAGGATACCATAAAGTCCCCTTCTTCCAGGTTCGCTATCACTGCTCTGAGTGACTCCATCTTGAACTTGAACTTCTTTATGTACAGGTTCAAGGACTTCAGATTTAGAATAGGCCTTACCGAGCCATCCGGCTTCGGTACCACAAATAGAGTGGAATAATACCCCTTCCCTTGTTGTAGAAGAGGTACCTTGACTATCACCTGCTGAGAGTACAGCTTGTGAATGGCTTCCAAAACCGTCTCCCTTTCGGAAGGGGACGTTGGTAAAGCAGACTTCAGGAAACGGCGAGGTGGATCTGTCTCTAATTCCAACCTGTACCCCTGAGATATTATCTGCAGGATCCAGGGATCTACCTGCGAGTGAGCCCACTGCGCGCTGTAATTTTTGAGACGACCTCCCACCGTCCCCGAGTCCGCTTGAGAAGCCCCAGCGTCATGCTGAGGCTTTTGTAGAAGCCGGGGAGGGCTTCTGTTCCTGGGAAGGAGCTGCCTGTTGCTGTTTCTTCCCTCGACCTCTGCCTCGTGGCAGATATGAATAGCCCTTTGCTCTCTTATTTTTAAAGGAACGAAAGGGCTGCGGTTGAAAAGTCGGTGCCTTTTTCTGTTGGGGAGTGACTTGAGGTAGAAAGGTGGATTTCCCGGCTGTAGCCGTGGCCACCAAATCTGATAGACCGACTCCAAATAACTCCTCCCCTTTATACGGCAAAACTTCCATATGCCGTTTTGAATCCGCATCGCCTGTCCACTGTTGCGTCCATAAAGCTCTTCTGGCCGAAATGGACATAGCACTTACCCGTGATGCCAGTGTGCAGATATCCCTCTGTGCATCACGCATATAAAGAAATGCATCCTTTATTTGTTCTAACGACAGTAAAATATTGTCCCTGTCCAGGGTATCAATATTTTCAATCAGGGACTCTGACCAAACTACCCCAGCACTGCACATCCAGGCAGACGCTATAGCTGGTCGTAGTATAACACCTGCATGTGTGTATATACTTTTTTGGATATTTTCCATCCTCCTATCTGATGGATCTTTAAGTGCGGCCGTCTCAGGAGAAGGTAACGCCACTTGTTTTGATAAGCGTGTTAGCGCCTTGTCCACCCTAGGAGGTGTTTCCCAGCGCTCCCTAACCTCTGGCGGGAAAGGGTATAATGCCAATAATTTCTTTGAAATTATCAGCTTTTTATCAGGGGCAACCCACGCTTCATCACACACGTCATTTAATTCTTCTGATTCAGGAAAAACTATAGGTAGTTTTTTCACACCCCACATAATACCCTGTTTAGTGGTACCTGTAGTATCAGCTAAATGTAACGCCTCCTTCATTGCCAAAATCATATAACGTGTGGCCCTACTGGAAAATACGGTTGATTGGTCACCGTCACCACTGGAATCAGTGCCTGTGTCTGGGTCTGTGTCGACCGACTGAGGCAAAGGGCGTTTTACAGCCCCTGACGGTGTTTGAGGCGCCTGGACAGGCACTAATTGATTGTCCGGCCGCCTCATGTCGTCAAACGACTGCTTAAGCGAGTTGACGCTATCCCGTAATTCCACAAATAAAGGCATCCATTCTGGTGTCGACCCCCTAGGAGGTGACATCCCCATATTTGGCAATTGCTCCGCCTCCACACCAATATCGTCCTCATACATGTCGACACACACGTACCGACACACAGCAGACACACAGGGAATGCTCTAAACGAAGATAGGACCCACTAGCCCTTTGGGGAGAAGAGGGAGAGTCTGCCAGCACACACCAAAAAGCGCTATATATGACAGGGATAGCCTTATAATAAGTGCTCCCTTATAGCTGCTTTATATATATCAAGATATTGCCATTAAATTTGCCCCCCCTCTCTGTTTTACCCTGTTTCTGTAGTGCAGTGCAGGGGAGAGACCTGGGAGCCGTCCTGACCAGCGGAACTGTGAGAGGAAATGGCGCCGTGTGCTGAGGAGATAGGCCCCGCCCCTTTTTCGGCGGGCTCGTCTCCCGCTATTTTGTGAATACAGGCAGGGGTTAAATATCTCCATATAGCCTCTGGGGGCTATATGTGAGGTATTTTTAGCCTTTTAATAGGTTTTCATTTGCCTCCCAGGGCGCCCCCCCCCAGCGCCCTGCACCCTCAGTGACTGCGTGTGAAGTGTGCTGAGAGGAAAATGGCGCACAGCTGCAGTGCTGTGCGCTACCTTTAGAAGACTGCAGGAGTCTTCAGCCGCCGATTCTGGACCTCTTCTTACTTCAGCATCTGCAAGGGGGCCGGCGGCGCGGCTCCGGTGACCATCCAGGCTGTACCTGTGATCGTCCCTCTGGAGCTGATGTCCAGTAGCCAAGAAGCCAATCCATCCTGCACGCAGGTGAGTTCACTTCTTCTCCCCTCTGTCCCTCGTTGCAGTGATCCTGTTGCCAGCAGGAATCACTGTAAAATAAAAAACCTAAGCTAAACTTTCTCTAAGCAGCTCTTTATGAGAGCCACCTAGAATTGCACCCTTCTCGGCCGGGCACAAAAATCTAACTGGAGTCTGGAGGAGGGTCATAGGGGGAGGAGCCAGTGCACACCACCTGATCTGGAAAAGCTTTACTTTTTGTGCCCTGTCTCCTGCGGAGCCGCTATTCCCCATGGTCCTTTCAGGAACCCCAGCATCCACTAGGACGATAGAGAAATATATATATTATATATATATATATATATATATATATATATATATATATATATATATATATATATATATATATATATATATATATATATATATATATATAATATCACTAGTACTGCAGCCGGACAGGTATATATATTTATTATGTAATGACTGATGACTGACCTGCTGGACACAGTCAGCTCAGCAGCACCGCAGACTGCTACAGTAAGCTACTATAGTAGTATGTATAAAGAAGAAAGAAAAAAAAAAAAACCACGGGTAGGTGGTATACAATATTATATATATATTATATACAAATATATATATATATATATATATATATATATATATATATATATATATATATATATATATATATATTAAACTGGTGGTGACTGGTGGTCAGGTCACTGGTCACACTATCAGCAACTTGCAAGTAGTGCTCCTAAGCAGACAATCACAATATATATTATACTGGTGGTCAGTGTGGTCACAATGGCAGTGTGGCACTCTGGCAGCAAAAGTGTGCACTGTACGTTATATGTACTCCTGAGTCCTGCTCTCAGACTCTAACTGCTCCCCACTGTCAGTGTCTCCCCCACAAGTCAGATAATATAGTCACACTATCTATCACTTCAGCAAGTAACTAGTACTCCTCCTAATGCTCCCCAAAATTACTACTGTGTCTCTCTCTACTGTCTCACTCTCTTCTCTATAAACGGAGAGGACGCCAGCCACGTCCTCTCCCTATGAATCTCAATGCACGTGTGAAAATGGCGGCGACGCGCGGCTCCTTATATAGAATCCGAGTCTCGCGATAGAATCCGAGCCTCGCGAGAATCCGACAGCGGGATGATGACGTTCGGGCGCGCTCGGGTTAACCGAGCAAGGCGGGAAGATCCGAGTCGCTCGGCCCCGTGTAAAAAAACATGAAGTTCGGGCGGGTTCGGATTCCGAGGAACCGAACCCGCTCATCCCTAATGGAAGGTCGACAGGGTTTCTAGGTCGACATGTGCTAGGTCAACAGGTCTAAAGGTCGACATGAGTTTTTCACATTTTTTTTCTTTTTTTGAATTTTTTCATACTTAACGATCCACGTGGACTACGATTGGAACGGTAAAGTGTGCCGAGCAAAGCGGTAGCGGAGCGAAGGCACCATGCCTGAAGCATGGCGAGCGAAGCGAGCCATGCGAGGGGACGCGGTGCACTAATTTGGGATCCCGGTCACTCTACGAAGAAAACGACACCAAAAAAAATAAAAAAATCCTCATGTCGACCTTTAGACCTGTCGACCTAGCACATGTCGACCTAGAAACCCTGTCGACCTTCCATCCATGTCGACCTAGTGACTGTCGACCTAAACATTGTCGACCTAGACACTGTCGATTTGATAAACCACACACAAATAAGGTATAGACAGTGAAACTTTCTATGTGCAGTAAGCTTGCCATTACCAACATGATCTTGGTGAAAATACATGTCTGACTCCATAAAGATCAAAAATGTGTTGGCCTTCATGCTGCGGATGATTAATTGACGAGATTCCATTCATAAATGACCCACCCACAACCTGGTGTACAAGGTGCAAAGATTCAAGATCGTCCGGAAATGTGCTGTTCGGCTTCCGAACTAGGAATAAGTTGGAATAAAAGCCCAGTTAGCGTTCCAGTAGTGGGACTGGAGCAATATTGTCATCCAAGAGCAGAGAATGGATAGTCTGGTTCAATGCCAGCCTCTTTTTTGCAGTCCGGGAAAGAGCAGTGATAAAGAATGCCATGGTGGCGGACCCCTGAGGTCGATGAAGTACTCACTGCATGTATTCAATGATCACCTGTGATCACCTGCTGGCGGGACACTGTGGCCCACAGGTGGGACGGCGGGAAAGTGTCCACATAGCGGGTATGTCCTGCAGGAATCAGGACTGTTGGGAGGTATGCTGTGCATGACTCCCTGTCCTACTATCCCGTGTTTATGTTCCACTGTTATCCCGAGTGCATGAACCACTGTCACCATACGTATGTTCTTCTGTCACCCGACGTATACGTCCCTCTGCCACCCTGTATATATGCACCACTGTCACCCCATGTGTATGCCACTCTGTCACCCTGCATATGTGCTACTGTCACCCTGCGTGTATGCACCACTGTCACCTCATGTATATGTCCCTCTATCACCCCAAGTATATGCACCAGTCAACGTGTGTGATAAAAAAAGAGAGGTGTGGCTTGTAGTGACCACACCCATTTTCTGGGAAAGTGTGCTCCTTTGCCGTGTGCAAATATACCTAATACCGCTAACCTCGCCCCTTTCCCTATTATGGTGCACCCCCGTCATTTCTACTGGATCCGCTGCTGACTGCATATCTCAACTTTTGTCATCAGTTAACTTGAGTAGCTCACCACCAACTGGCGATTGACTAACCAAGGATAGGATATGTACAGTAGGTAGCAAGCAAAGTTCACACAGGATGCAGTCGCAGATACTAGCAATGTAACAAGTAGTCAGTAAAAATCGGAACAGAAACATAATTATCTATAACAAATAAAGAGAGCACACTGACACTCATAATATTCTAGGTCAATATTTTGATGTGCAATGTCACCTCCACATCTCTCACACATGCAAACAAACACATTTTAAGTTCTCCCCATGTTCATGTGGGTTTGCAGCGGGTGTTCCCCACTAAAAGCAACCAGCGTGTGTGCCTCTGGTATGGAATAAGATTGCAAACTCCACTGAGGCAACGTCTTTAAATAAACATCTACAGTATATACACGTTGGCCCTATTAAAAATAAACCAAAAAACAAACAACATAATAACAATTTTCCAGATGGTTTCACACTTTCTCCGCTGCAAGAAGTGGTGATGAACCTGATGCCAAGCCAACAGACAGGAAAGCCCAGCAAAACAAGCTGCCCACTCTTCCTGGTATCCAACATCATATGTAGGCTCTTAATTACTGTAAGACATACTCTTTATAATTGTATAAGGGCAAACAGTAAAACAAACAAATGAGGTACTGTATGCCAGGATAGACAACTTTTTTACTTTTTTTAAATCAGTGGGCGTGCCATATGATTGCAAAATATTATGTATAGAAATAGCTAGCTGCATGCACAACAAGTATTGGGGTGCTCAAACCCCCACATCAGGCACAGAGCTGGTTCCTAAGAAGTGTGCACTATGGGGGTAATTCAGACCTGATCACTCGCTAGCTGTTTTTTGCAGTCCTGCGTTTGCATAGTCGCCGCCCACCAGGGAGTGTATTTTAGCTGTGCAAGTGTGCGATCGCATGTGCAGCCGAGCGGTACAAAAAGATCTTGTGCAGTTTCTGAGTAGCCCAGGACTTACTCAGTCGCTGCGATCACTTCAGCATGTCCGGGACCGGAATTGACGTCAGACACCCGCCCTGCAAACGCTTGGAAATGCCTGCGTTTTTCCAAACACTCCCAGAAAACGGTCAGTTGACACCCACAAACGCCTTCTTCCTGTGCGAATGGATTCTTGGCACAAACCCATCGCAGAGCAATGAACCACTTTGTACCCGCGTGACGTGTCTGCACATTGCGGTGCATGCGCAGTTTCACCTGATCGCAGCAGTGCAAAAAACGCTAGCGAGCAGGTCTGAATGGGTTCAGTATGGTATGCCGGCGGTCGGGCTCACGGCGACCAGCATACCGGCGCCGGGAGCCCGACCGCCGGCTTAGCGACAGTGTGGCAAGAGCAAATGAGCCCCTTGCGGGCACGGTGGTGCGCTACGCGTGCCACGCTATTTTATTCTCCTTCCAGGGGGGTCGTGGACCCCCACAAGGGAGAATGTGTCGGTATGCCGGCTGTCGGGATTCCGGCGCCGGTGAACTGTGCGCCGGGATCCCGTCAGTCGGCATACTGAAGACCACCCGGTCTGAATTAGGCCCTAAAAAGTTATTGAGGATATTTATTCAGCCATTGCAGGATTATTAATATTAGCGCAACTCCTATACCTTTATATTTGCTTTGATAACGAGGATTAACTTAAGTGAACTTATCCGTATATCTTATGTAGTGTGTTTCACAAACACACAGGAGTTTCTTTGCAGCTGTGTTTTTATTAGAATAGTTGTGAACATTTAATTGTATTAAATTTTTAAAATAGCGCCGGTTCAGGTTGTGTTGTATATTCAAGTTTAATTTAATAGGACATATTCCTAGTAATCATTTTCATCCTAAACATTAAAAGTAGATGCCCCCCTTTGAATACCTACTTGTCCATCATCAAATACACTACATGGAAAGTGAGGTACTGTGAGCTTTAACAGTTGTATGAAATAGCACTAAATACTCAGCCCTCCACAACATGTACTTGAACATTAAATCCTACAAGTACCCAGGGAATACTGACCTTATCGCATAGTAACAATAGATTTTCACTTCATATTTTATTCCATTTGAGTGCATTTGTCTACTGGATTTTTCTTGGCCCAAAAGGGAGGCCGCTGATCTCTTAAAATCCAATAACTCTTCTGCCCAAAATGCTAGTGCTACCTCAGGGAAGGCATTAGATTATACAGTCAGACTTCTATATTGAGTTTAAAAGTTATTTGCAGTGATTGTAAAGTAGTGTATATAATAACAATATGCAAATTAAATGTAATAACCTAACATACGTATATTGTATTAAATGCCAGTGTCTGCCATGTTATTAATCCATGCGCTGCCACAACTACGATGATTGTAAACAGAGCACTGAAGAAATGCCACTATGCAATATACACATGGGAGGTTACTTAGGAAGAAGCTGCAAAACAGTCAAGGCCAGTCCTACGAATTAGTAATGTAGGCAGCCGCATAGAGTGCCACAAGGTGCAGGACGCGGCCGCTGCCTTCTCCATGTAACTGTCCGTGGCCGACAGGCTGGAGAGCGGACACCAACAGAGCACAGTCGGTAATTATGCCCCCCCCCCCACCACCTACCACCTACCACCTACCACCTACCACCTCCTCTCATGCGCGCCGATTCATTGCCACCTGTGCCACACTAATCAGACAAAGGCTGCGATTGGGATGCAGAGCTGCTGTGGGGCAGAAGTGGGGGACACTGATCCGCAGCGCAGAGTTTAATATTGAAGCCCCAGTAACAGGAAGTGCCCAGTTCCACCATCCAGTGTCCCCTCCTCCCGGGCTGTGAGGCATACACCATAGTGCGCTGCCTGAAGACAGGTTTAAGAAGGTGCCTGTCCGCTCTAACTGTGCTAGCAAGAGTATGCATTCAGTGAGAGTTGTTGCTGGGCTGCTTGTTTGACCACAATGTCTACTTACAGTGGGGTAAATTTACTAAAACAGAGATTAGTGGTGTTGCCCATAGCAACCAATCAGATGCTGTCTATCATTTTCTAAAAGGCAATAGAGAAATGATAGTCAGCATCTTATTGGTTGCTATGGGCAACATCACCAATTCCCTGTATTAGAAGCTTTAGTAAATTTACCCCAGTGTGAGGGGTTCAGGGGGGGAAAACTCCCATATGCACTGCGGCTTTGGCCAGAGCAACCACGGCTCCCAGTGCCCTACAGTACGTGAGCCCCGTAGGAAGCTGAATGGGGATACGGTCGTTAGGTCGACACAGCTTAGGTCGACAGTCAATAGGTCGACCATTGAAGGTTGACATGGTCAATAGGTCAACATGGTCATTAGGTCGACATGTACTAGGTCGACAGGTCAAAAGGTCAACGTGAGGTTTTTTTTTTTAATAATTTTTTTTAGATTTTTCTATACCTGACGATCCATGTGGACTACGATTGGAACGGTAACCTTCGAGAGCCATACGAGGGGACACGGTGCACTAATTGGGGATCCCCGTCACTTTACAAGGAAAACAACACCAAAAAAAGTCCAAAAACTCATGTCGACCTTTTCATCTGTTGACCTAATTCCCATGTCGACCTAGTGCATGTCGACCTAATGCCCATGTCGACCTTCAGTGGTCGACCTAAGTTGAGTCAACCCAACGACCCATACCCGCTGAAGGACTGTCCGTCTGGCTCATTTACAGTACCATACCCCTTGTCTCAAATCAGCTTTTCCTCTAACATGTACGTTTGTCCTTGATCCGAAGAACGGAACCTTGTGATTGTGTCGAGACGCCATCAGGTCTACATCTGGTAGGCCCCACTTGTCCACTAGGAATTGAAAGACTTCCGGATGAAGAATCCACTCTTCCTGATGACTGAGGGAATTCGCTTCCCAGTTGAGGACTCTGGGAATGAACACTGCCGATATTGCTGGCAGATGCCGTTCCACCCCAACGTAGGATCTTTGACACTTCCAGCATTGCCATGCGGCTCCCAGTGCCACCTTGATGATTTATGTACACCACCGTGGTGGCGTTGTCTGATTGTACTTGAACGGGCCTGTTCTGTACCAGAGGCAGAGCCAATGTCAACGCATTGAACACTGCCTGCAATTCCAGAATGTTTATCGGGAGGAGAGATTCCTCCCTGGTCCATCGACCCTGCAGAGAGTGTTGCCCCAACCCCGCAGACTGGCATCCATTATCAGGAGGAACCAGTTGGAGATCCAGAAGGGACGTCCCCTGCACAACTGTTGGTCCTGTAACCACCAGCTCAGTGACAGACGAACCTCCGGAGTCAAGGAGAACATTTGACACCTGATCCGATGAGGCAGGCCGTCCCACTTGGAAAGGATTAACCTCTGCAGAGGGCGGGAATGAAATTGAGCATACTCTACCATGTCGAAAGCCGACACCATGAGGCCTAGTACTTGCATCGCCGAGTGTATCAACACTTTTGGGCGAGAGAAGAAATATCTGATCCTGTCCTGAAGTTTCAGGACTTTCTCTGGAGACAAAAACAATCGTTGGCTGTGTGTGTCCAGCAGTGCCCCCAGGTGCATCATGCTCCGAGCAGGGACCAGTGAGGACTTTTTCCAGTTGATGAGCCACCCATGGGCTTGTAGAAATTGGACCGTCAGTTCCAGATGACTGCAGAGAACCTCTTGGGAGTTCGCCAGGATCAGCAAGTCGTCCAGATACGGCAGGATCCTGTTCCCTGACGGCGAAGAAGAGCCGGCCATTACCTTGGTGAATATCATTGATATAATTGATAATTGATAGATAGATTGCCAATAGCAAACCACAGATATTGCTGATGTGATATGGCAATAGGTATGTGCAGGTAAGCATCCTGTATGTCCAGGGATACCATATAGTCCTCGGGTTCCATGGCCAGCACAATGGAGCGCAAAGTTTCCATACGGAATTTGGATACTCTCACAAATTTGTTCAATGATTTGAGGTTCAGTATAGGCCAGGAGGACCCATTTGGCTTCGGAACTAGAAACAGGGTTGAATATTATCCCCTGCCTGTCTGAGACATAGGTAACGGCACTACCACTCCTGTGTCCAGGAGGGATTGTACAACCAAGAGTATAGCTTGCGCTTTTAATGGATCCTAACAGTGGCGTAAGTTCGTCCCAGTCGCCCGGAGGCATGATAAATGTTGGTGCCCCCCTACATATACACATACACACACATACCATATGTAGCTATCCGGGACTAAGGGTGAACAGTAGCAGCGTGCTCAGGTACCTTTCCCAGTAGTAATATAGATACACATACAAAGTGGATGCACACCAAGTCAGTTATTACAATAAAACAGACACCAGCATACCATTATAGTACACCTACAGTGCTCCCTCACCCGCCAGCAGGTCTCGATGGAGATGCTTTGGCGCAGTGGTGTGCCGATATAATTAGTGTTCACTGTAGGATTTTTTTTACGGCAGGGTGCTGATCACGGGGAGGGATGGGCAAACTTAGGTACATACTATAATGCTTGGTGCTCCCATACCTATGGGCCAAAACATGGACTGTCCGCGCCGAAGGCGCGCTCCAAAAATCTAGCGGCGTTGTTTCATAATAGTGGCAATTCACATTACACCACACGGTAGTGCACCTAATACACATTGCACCAGATAGAACCTCCTATACACTGCGACAGATAGAGCACGTTATACACATTGCGCCAGGTAGAGAGCACTGAGGCACACTGCACCAGGTAGAGAGCACTGAGGCACACTGCACCAGGTAGAGAGCACTGAGGCACACTGCACCAGGTAGAGAGCACTGAGGCACACTGCACCAGGTAGAGAGCACTGAGGCACACTGCACCAGGTAGAGAGCACTGAGGCACACTGCACCAGGTAGAGAGCACTGAGGCACACTGCACCAGGTAGAGAGCACTGAGACACACTGCACCAGGTAGAGAGCACTGAGGCACACTGCACCAGGTAGAGAGCACTGAGGCCCACTGCACCAGGTAGAGAGCACTGAGATTGAAGTTTACAGCTGCAAAATACTTACAAGGTTAATTTAGCCCAGGGGGACTCTCATGTGCTTACCGGGTCCGGCGGCGCACGGCTGGGTCTGGCGGCGTGGCGGGGTACGGCAGGCAGAAAACGGCGGGTTGGTAGGGCGCACAAAAACGGGCAGGGTGGGATTCATCTGTCTAAAAAAAGGTGCAGACACCTAGCGTGAACACTAGATATATATATAAAAAAAACACAAACGCCTCATTCACTTAAACACACACACACACACGTCTCTTTCACTTACACACACAAGTCTCTCTTACATACACATGCCTCCCACTTACACACACATACATGCCTCTCACTTACATACACATGTCTCTCACTTACACACACACACACATCACTCACACACATGCCTTTTACTTGAATGCACAACTTTCATTAAAAACACACACACACACCTCACTTAAAAACAAGCACACACAAAACACAGTGCTTCCCCCCAAATACACCTCTCCCCTACCCCCCACACAGTGTCTACCTTTGGCTTTCATCATCAGGCTGACGGAGCAGAGAGCTTCCCTCGGCTGGCTAGAAGAGGAGCTGTGCTCTGGAGCTCCCCCTAGCTGCAGCCAGTGCCATCTCTCCCTACAGGAGGCAGCTTCCGTGTCAGTGACTGCTCCTCCGTCCACAATAGCAGCGCAGTTCTCAGGCTGCGGGAGACAGTGGAGGAGATGCGCCCCCTTGTGGTCAGGAGCCCGGCGGCAGCCGACTCCACTGCCTCCCACAGTTCCGCCCCTGGATCCTAAGGGATAACCGTCGTGCAGAACTGTCGAGGGGGACGTCTCTTGAAAGAGTTTGCGTACCCGTGAGAGACAACTTCCCGCACCCAGGCGTCCCAAGTGGTCGTTAACCAGGCCTGGGCGAACTGCAGAAGTTGGCCTCTCACCCTGGGGTCCCCCAGGGGGAGGCCCGTCCCATAATGCAGCAGGCTTGTCTTGTTTGGAAGCAGGCTGACGGGCGGCCCAGGATTGTTTAGATTTGGGCTTAGTGGTTTTGGAAGCACGAGCCTGCCTCGGGTATGCCTGACCTTTTGCTTTTCCTGGAGGTCGAAAGGAACGAAAAGTGGTACTCTTAGCCTTTGGAGCAGAAAGATTGGTACTTGGGAAAAGTGCAGTCTTGGCAGTCGCCAAGTCAGTCACAATCTTGCTCAGATCCTCTTTAAATAGGATATCTCCCTTTAAAAGGGAGCACCTCCAAGGTCTTTTTGGAGTCCAGGTCCACCTTCCAGGGCCTCAACCACTGAATTTGGCGAGCCAGGATAGACGTAGTAGACGCCTTGGCCGCCATTACACCTGCATCAGAGGCCACCTCCTGAATATAGTGGGAGGCTGTGGTAATATAAGACAGATATTGTCTGGCAGTGTCAGAAAAATCTTGAGGTAGCTCATCCTCAATTGCCTGAACCCATGCTTCAATTCCTTTCGCAGCCTAGGAGGCTGCCATAGTGAGTCTATGTACAGCACCAGTAAGATAGTAAATAGACTTCAGGCAACCCTCCACACGCTTATCCGTCGGTTCCTTCAGTGAGGTGACACCACAAGACGTGCGACATGAGAGTCCATCGGCGTTGGAGTTTCCCACTTGTTACTTAACTCCGCAGAGATAGGATAACGAGCTAGCATCTTTTTAGACAGGGAAAACTTCTTTCCTGGAGATGACCAGCATTCCCAACGTATGTTAATTAAATGGTCAGAATGTGGTAAAACTACTTTAGCAACCTTCTGACGTTTGAATTTATCAGGTTTCTTAGACGTAGTAGTAGGCTCAATCTCATCTTCTATTTGTAGAATCAGCTTAATAGCCTCTACTAGGTCAGGAACATCAACCTGGGTTGTAGAGTCCTCATCAGAAGCAACTGTATCAGTGTCTGACGAATCCTCATCGGAAGAATTAGCCAAAATATTATTGGATTGAGAGGAAGAAATGGCCCGCTTAGATGACCCCTTGGCCCCAGAGGGGCGTGGGGTAGCCTTGTGTCTAACCAAAGATTGGTTCAATTGTTGTAACTGGGTAGACAGAGTGTCCGCCCAGGACGGATTAACTACAGGAACAATATGTGGCTGTAATGGCACAGGAGGTCCCACAGGGGGCGTAAGACATGTTACAAGCGTATTCAGCATACTTGAGAACGCTGCCCAAGGTGGGTCCTGATTGGCCACAGGTGCTGCGGGTTGACTGGGAGGTGTATTGCACCCAGCGCCTGAACCAGCAGCTAACACTTTCCCTCAGGTAAATCTGTGGTGCCAGCACTGCAGGATGCAGAAGCGTCCGCGGATTTCCCGTGTGGCAGACATTATAGGGAATGTAGAGCGTGACAGTACAATATAGCCAGACAAACACAATACCTGCAAATAACCCCCTGTGTTATGTGACCGTAAATACAGGACACAATCAGAGGATTTAAGTGGTATGAGATGACTGAAATACACAGTAAAAAATAGCAAATCGTATATTCTGTGTAGCACTATATATATATATATATATATATATATATATATATATATATGACCCTGACGCACCTAGCCCCTCAAGGTACAGAATAAAGTGATAGCAACATGTGTGATACAGGAGAATGAAATCCACACAACAACTACAGGCACACTCAGTCACAGGTACAATGCAGATGTTATTACAGATAAACAATAAAACTGCACTGGACTAGTAAAACTACATATAAATATGTATGAATATAGGTGGTCATTCCGAGTTGTTCGCTCGGTAATTTTCTTCGCATCGCAGCGATTTTCCGCTAATTGCGCATGCGCAATGTTCGCACTGCGCCAAGTAAATTTGCTATGAAGATTGGTATTTTACTCACGGCATTACAAGGTTTTTTCTTCGTTCTGGTGATCGCAATGTGATTGACAGGAAGTGGGTGTTTCTGGGCGGAAACTGGCCGTTTTATGGGTGTGTGTGAAAAAACGCTACCGTTTCTGGGAAAAACGCGGGAGTGGCTGGAGAAACGGGGGAGTGGCTGGGCGAACGCTGGGTGTGTTTGTGACGTCAAACCAGGAACGACAAGCACTGAACTGATCGCACTGGAAGAGTAAGTCTCGAGCTACTCAGAAACTGCACAGAGAAGTCTTTTCGCAATATTGCGAATCTTTCGTTCGCAATTTTGCTAAGCTAAGATTCACTCCCAGTAGGCGGCGGCTTAGCGTGTGCAATGCTGCTAAAAGCAGCTTGCGAGCGAACAACTCGGAATGACCACCATAGATATAACAATACACACTAGATACTGGATGTATATCACGGAATACTTGTACTAAATATTCAGATAGCAGCACACTTGTTCTTAACTAACACTGTCTAGAATGACATTTAGAATACTTAAGTGCCTGTAAATGCACAGTGCTGATGAGACAGGCGGCTTTACAGAGGAAACAGAGCCCTGCAGTCCCGGAGATCAGCCCAGCTAGTAGTGAAGATGCCGCCAAAATCTCTGTCAGGGAGTGAGGGAGAGTGAGATTCAGCTCCAGGGCGGGAACACCAGCAGTAGATGGCGCTCAGAGCTGGGGGAGGGGCTACAAGTCAGCGCCCTATCCCCTATACTCGTCCTCACCACCGGCTACTGTGGAGCCTATATAAAATGGATTTTAGTAAATCTGACCTGTGCTCCCTGCCCTGGTGGATATAGTGGGGTCCCTGTGCAGTACTGTGTCCATGCCAGTGGCGCGGTCCGTCTCCGGGGACCGTGATTAACCAGCGGGTCCCACCTGGTGGACCCTCTTACCTCCTCCCTGATGTGCAGCCATGCGATCCTGGAGAGCGTCAGCGGTGGTGTGCCTGATGACCGGTGCACCTCCACTGCAAGTACCAGGGAACCCGGCCGCAGGAGTATGCAGCTCTGCTGGGGAGGTGATGGAGTCTCAGCACAGAATGTCAGAATGACATAAACAGTGCTGCGGCCCTTGAAGTGTTCTTAAAAAGCTCTTTTCAGGGCTGCCTAGCGCAGCCCCACCTGTTAGTGACCTGCTCTGCAGGCACCAACTTACAAACTGAGCTCCAGTGCCTGGAGGCGGGGTTATAGAGGAGGCGGTGCAGTGCATCCTGGGAACAGTCAAAGCTTAAGCCTGTTGGTGCCTCGGATCAAGATCCAACTCTACACCCCAAAGTTTTCCCTGTGGAATCCCAGTGTACCCCGCTGCAGAAATATTTCTACTTGCACCACTGCACAGCAGACTGAGGGGCAGAGAGCGTGGCACCACAGCAGTCTGAGGGGTAGGGAGAGGTGCTGCAGCCCGAGGGGCAGAGAGAGGTGCTGCAGCCCGAGGGGCAGAGAGAGGTGTGTATACTGTGCGCCGGGATCCCAACAGCCGGCAAACTAAATACCACCCGCTGCTCCTAGTTTTGAAGGACAGTTACAAAAGACAAACAAAATAAGGACACAACACAAAACAGATTTCACCTTGCAGTTTATTGAAATAAGATAATTTGGTGGATGTTGTGTAGTGCTGTAAATTGAGGTGATCATGAAATGACAGAAACAAATCTAGCCCTGCCTAAAAGAGATTACAGACTAAAAGATGTGGGGAACAATTGAATCATATTGTATATTGGTGGGGAAAGTATATGTAACTATTGTAGACTGTAGCATCCAATAATAAAGCAGTCATGGTGTCTGCCATATCAGTGGTTTACTGCAGTTGGAATGAGGACAGCAGAAGGCAGAGGCACAAAAGCAGCCACTGCAGAATCTTAAAACTGTCCTTTACCATTAATCATAACAGAGTGTCTTTCCATTGCTATTTCTAGAAGGGGTTTTTGTTTCTGTGATGTCCCGGTTGTCTGGTAGTTTTGACTAACTGTGTGTAGTTCGGCTATTCTTCTTGGTGTCATGCTGGTTACTTGAAATAATGCCAGATCAGTGGTTTCCATGTTTGGTGCCAGCTGCTTTCACAAAGGAGGCAGCAGAGTTCACCAAAGGAGGAGTAGGGAAGACAACAGCAATGTAAAACTCACGAAGGGGCCTATTCATAATTGGGGGCCATGAGTTACAGTGGTGGATACTTAATTATTGGAGCTAATCAGCAGGGCCATAACTAGGTGTGTGCAGAAGGTGCTTTGCCCACAGAGCATTTGCCCTGTGGGCCGCGGTGCACCTTCCACATATACCCTGAGTTGCCGCATATTCCCTGCGCTGACGGATGTTCCTCCTGCTCCTGCTCCCGCTCGCCTGTGCCTGGTGCACACACCCCCAAGTTCCAACCAGCGTAAAGTCAGCATATAGTTAGTGGCAGCACTGGCCAGTGAGTAAATCCCCTGTGCTGGATCCGGCAAGCACGGCGGACTTGTCCTGTGCTGGGAATCCCCGTACATGTCTAAAAGTTTGATTGTAGATGTGCGTTTATTCGCACATCTACAATCTGGTCTGAATTACCCCTATATTACACTATACTACACTACACTACACTACACCCTAAGGGTGGGGGGGCGGTTTGATGTAAGGTGCTCTACCTGACATAATGTCTAAAAGGGAGTCTACCTGACGATTTGAATAATGGACACTACTGTGTGGTGTCATGTGATTTGGTACTATTATGTGGCCGTGCCCCTTCCCCATGAAGCCACCCCCCCCCATATTTTTGGGGCATATGCCTTTGGTGCGCACTAGCACTATTTTACATATTGGAGGGGCACCGATCTCTTTCTGGCACAGGGCAACAAAATGTCTAGTTACGGCTCTGCTAACAGTATTGCTTCAGTGCAGGGATAGCTGCTCTGAAAAGCAGTAAGTTACTTACCACTTCCATGCTGACGCAGGACCAGTGGCGTAACTACTGCCCCCGCAGCCCTCGCGGTGGCTTGGGGGCGAGGGGCTGCGGGGGTGCCACTGATTTAGTGCACACTGACATGCGGACGATCGTCCGCATGTCAGTCTGCGGTCTCGCTCCCTCCCCTGCTGTTAGGAGGGACACGGAGGGCACAGCGCACGCCTCCCTGTGTCCCTCCTGGGTCTCCGGCGGCCGCGGGTCTCATAAAGGAAGTGCCGTTCGTGAGCACTTCCTTTATTACAGTGACCCGCGGCCGCCGGAGACCCAGGAGGGACACAGGGAGGCGTGCGCTGTGCCCTCCGTGTCCCTCCTAACAGCGGGGGAGCGGCGGCGGCGGCGGAGGAAGCGGGGGGGGGACGCACTGAGGGGGCATATCTGGCACTGGGGGCAAATTTGGCAGGGAGGGGGGGGGTTAATATCTGGCACTGGGGACATATATGGCACTGGGGGGAATATCTGGCACTGGGGACATATGTGGCAGGGGGGGGGAATATCTGGCACTGGGGCATATGTGGCAGGGGGGGGAATATCTGGCACTGGGGCATATGTGGCACTGGGGGGGAATATCTGGCACTGGAGGCATATATGGCACTGGGGGGGGAATATGTGGTACTGGGGGGGGGGAATATCTGGCACTGGGGGCATATGTGGCACTGGGGGGGAATATCTGGCACTGGGGCATATGTGGCACTGGGGGCATATATAGCACTGGGGGGGAATATCTGGCACTGGGGGCATATGCGGCACTGTGGGGGAATATCTGGCACTGGGGCATATGTGGCACTGGGGGCATATATAGCACTGGGGGGGGAATATCTGGCACTGGGGGCATATGTGGCACTGTGGGGGAATATCTGGCACTGGGGGCATATGTGGCACTAGGGGGGTATATGTGTTCCTGGCACATGGGGGGGGGGCTATATTTGGCACTGGGGGCATGTGAGTACCTGGCACCGTGGGGGAATATCTGGCACTGGGGACATATGTGGCACTGGGAGCACAGCCCTAGCAACAAGGACTACCTCCTAGCAACGAGCATGACACCCAGTGCATGAAACCCCTGGCAACGAGCATGACACCCAGTGCATGAAACCCCTGGCAACGAGCATGACACCCAGTGCATGAAACCCCTGGCAACGAGCATGACACCCTGAGCATGAAAACCCCTGGCACTGTGCATGGAACCAAGAGCATGAAACCCCTGTCAACGAGCATGACACCCAGTGCATGAAACCCCTGACAACGAGCAGGTAATTGAAAAGTAATTAGAAGCCTTACTGTAGGACTTAATGTGTAATGGGCATTACGGTGTGTGGCATAATGTATCACGGACATTGCGGTGTGTGTCATAATGTGTCACAGGCATTACGGTGTATGGTATACTATATCGCGGGCATTGTGATATGTGGTATAATGTCTCAGGGTCATTGCAGTGTGTGGCATAATGTATCACGGACATTGCGGTGTGTGTCATAATGTGTCAGGCATTACGGTGTGTGGTATACTATATCACGGGCATTGTGGTATGTGGTATAATGTCTCAGGGTCATTGCAGTGTGGCATAATATATAACGGGCATTGCGGTGTGTGGCATAGGGTATAACGGGCATTGCGATACGTGTCACAGGCATTACGGTGTATGGTATACTATATCACGGGCATTGTGGTATAATGTCTCAAGGTCATTGCAGTGTGTGGCATAATGTGTCACAGGCATTGTATGTGCTATAATGTATCGGGCATTGCAGTGTGTGGTATAATGTATCACGGACATTGCAGTGTGTGTCATAATGTGTCACAGACATTGTATGTGCTATAATGTATCAGGGGCAGTGCAGTGTGTAGCATAATGTATAACGGGCATTGCGATTCCTGTCATAATGTGTCACAGGCATTATAGTGTGTGGCATAATGTGTCGGGGGCATTATGGTGTGTGCATATTGTGTCATGTGCATTATTGTGTGCGGCATAATGTCTAAGGGCCATTGCAGTATGTGGAATAATGTATACTGGGCATTACTATAAGGAGGAAAAATGACAAATAATGTAAGGGGCATGAATCAAGATTATTTTTCTTTCCTGTGGTGGCTAACGTCTGGGCGTGCAGGTTGCAAAACTGGGGTATAAGGTAGTCTTTTCCTGCAATGCCACGCCCATTCCAATGAAGCCACGCCCATTCCAATGAAGCCACGCCCATTCCAATGAAGCCACACCCCTTTTTTTGCTGCGCGCGCCTTCGGCGTGCGCATATTTACCCCTTTATTGCTCCCAATTATGGGGGATGGGGGGGGGGGGGGGCACCGAAGAATTTTTTGGCTTGGGGGAGATAAATTTCTAGTTACGCCACTGCGCAGGACCTGATTCAGATGTGGTTGGAGTTGCTATCGCTGTCTATATGGAAACAGCAGTGATAGCACTAAGTGATAGCACTAATATGTTAATGCAGCAGGAGACGACCCACCTCCTGCTTGCATTAGTGATACGAGCTACGTCTTTGGACACAGCATCAGATTACGGTACGATATGTAAGCATATCGGCTGGGAACACATCATTTTGATGTGTACCCAGCCTAACCCATATGCATCAGTGGTTTCACCAGTTGCTAATTAATGGAGGGGGGAAGCAGTGCCGTTTCTAGCAGTAGGTGAGTCGTGCAATCGCATGGGGCGCCCGCTGCCGAACTTGATGGCTCCTATCCTTCTACCCCTCCTCCCACCCATTGTAGTCCTCTCGCGAAATGATGCAGTTGCGTCGTGATGTCACATCATTTCGCGAAACTCCAACCCCTAGCGGAGTACTATGGGAGGAAGAAGGAGCAGGATAGCAGCGCAACGAGCATTACACACCCCTGGGAATGAGCATGACACCCAGAGCCAGAGCATGAAACCCCTGGCAACGAGCACGGAACCCCTGGCAACAAGCATTACACACCCCTGGGAACAAGCATGATACCCAGAGCCAGAGCATGAAACCCCTGGCAACAAGCATGGAACCTATAGCATGAAACCCCTGGCAATGAGCAGGTAATTTAAAAGTAATTAGAAGCCTTACTGTAGGGCATAATGTATCATGGGCATTGCGGTGTATGGCATATTATCGTGCCAGGGGCATAATATGGGGGGTCATTCCGAGTTGATCACTCGCTAGCTATTTTTTGCAGAGCAGCGATCACATAGTCGTCGCCCACGAGGGAGTGTATTTTTGCTTTGCAAGTGTGCGATCGCTTGTGCAGCCGAGCGGGACGAAAATGTTTTTTGCAGTTTCTGAGTAGGTCTGAACTTACTCTGCCCTTGCGATCACTTCAGCCTGTTCGGTCCCGGAAATTACGTCAGACACCCGCCCTGCAAACGCCTGAACATGTCTGCGTTTTCCCTACCACTCCCAGAAAACGGTCAGTTAACACCCATAAACCCCTTCTTCCTGTCAATCTCCTTGCAAACGGTTGTGCGAATGGATTAGTCGCTAGAAGCATTGCACAGCAACGATGCTGTTTGTATCCGTTCGACACGCATGCGCATTGCGGTGCATACGCATGCGCAGTAGTATCCTGATCGCTGCGCTGCGAAAAACGGCAGTGAGCGATCAAATCGGAATAACCCCCATGGTGCAAGGAGCATTACTGTGTGAGGCTTAATATGGTGTAATTGCTTTCTTTCCTGTGGTGGCCAAGGTCTGTTGGTGCAGGGTCAAAAAAATGGGGTGTAAGGTAGTCTTTCAATGTTAGGCCCCGCCTATATTAGCAAGGCACACGCAAGATGTATTTTTTATGTATATGGGGGGCATTTTTTTTACTGTTCGCACTGGGAGCCAAATTGTCTAGAAACAGCCTGGTGGGGAGGATTTCATTGTTGGTTTAACCCACCCAAGTGGCTGTCTCACTGTTTCAAGTAAACAGGTACCATTTACTAAACACAATAATATTACATTTAAACAAAGAATAAAAATAGGAATATAACATGTACATTTCAGGACCACAAGACAACTACATCATTACAAGCAGAGTAATTGAAACACACTTTATAAATATAGTCCTGTTGTTGACCTTTCGGGATTGCTTTCTGACCTTGGGCCTAATTCAGACCTGATCGCAGCAGCAAAAATGTTCTCTAATGGGCAAAACCATGTGCACTGCAGGTAGGGCAAATATAACATCAGGACTGGTTCTAGACCTTGTAGCACCCCCCCCCCCCCCCCAGGTGAAACATAGTCTGTGCGCGCCTGAGGCGAGCGCCAAAGATAGGGGCGTGGCTTCATAGGGAAGGGGCATTGTCAGTTTTTCTCCCTGTAGTTTTGCCCCGAGTAGCTGTTGTGCCCCAGTAGCTGTTGTGCCCGCAGTACTGCACCCTCAGTAGTTGTGTCCCCAGTAGCTGCTGTACCCCCAGTAGCTGTGCTACTTGCAGCTGTGCGCCCAGTACTGCGCCCTCAGTAGCTGTGCCCTCATTATATGTGCCCCCTGTCAAAGTCAGAAAAATGTCTCAATGCACGTTGCCATATTTGCACCGCACACTGGTCCGCGCTGCGCGTGCATGCGCTCTCCCGTGGATTCGCATACCCGCAATAACGTGCACTCGCAGGCGCGGTATGCGTATTTACGGTAGAGTTTATGTAGTCGTAGCGTGCGACTCATTCGTTACAAATGTTCACAATTAATGTAGTTTATAGATCATGGTCCCTTTGATAGATTCTGAAAGTTTGGTTAAAATACAATGTCCCAGAGCTGAGGAATCCCTCTTTATATCGTACGAAGGGTCTAACAGGAATCATACAGCAGTGTTTGGTACCCATCGGAAGAGTATTTAATTAGCAATATTCCGGTGTTGGTTTGGAGCGTATTAATCGCTCGTGCGAATAGTTATGGACATAAGAAGTTTATGTCCATTTCTATTAATTACACATACTCAGGTATGCGGCGGGAAACCCAGTTTCCCACCCACCTGAGCTGTTGGAAATCGTCACAGCCCACCTGTATGAATCACCCTATGACCTTTTGTTATGATACAGGGCCGAATTCCTTCGGCCAATGGACAATGGGATTGTAGGACCAGGAGATTGCATTGTGTGTGGGGCATAAATAGGCAGGCCGACCACATCCAGCTCTCACTCTCTCATCAACGGTTATCTGCTGATAGCCGGGAGCTGGATATCGAGGCGCAGGCGATCATACCCTTTGTGCGTAAGTTTCTCTCCGTTATCATTGTCTTTCTGTGAGCCAATATCTCTCTCTCTCTCTCTCTCTCTCTCTCTGTTCTGTTCTCTCATATCTCCCCTAGACTAGGCTAGTATTGTATTGTATTAGATAGTATTGTATTGTATTGTATTGCATTTAGGTCAGTGTAGTATTGTCTTTTTGTATTTATTGTTTAGTTCTGTGGTTAGGAAGTCTCTGTTATATTGTAGTGTATCATTTGTACTGTTATCCCCTTTTACAAGTATATTAGATATAATACAGTTAATAGGCCTTGGAACCTAAACCAGTATCTGTGTATTTTCTATAGTGTTAAGTGTTCACTTGAGCGTCGGTGACGCTCAAGCAGCTTTGTAGTTAGTCAGGTTACACAAGGTTGCACTTACACCCTGTACTCACATTAAGGTATTCAGTGTATTTCATGGGTATAAGGTTTTATCATAAAGGTATAGTGTTGTGAGCGTCTGCATCGCTGGTGACCTCCTCGTGGTCTCGAGCGTAAGCTACGCCATAGCGAATCATTACCCTAGACATAACCAATAACGTGTCCTGTGATCCCTGGGCCGTGAGCGAACGTGACGCTTGAGCGTCTCGCCTACGGCTGAGCGATCGTTACGCAACTAGCGTACCATTACGGTACTTCTTAAGTAAACAGCGTACAGTGTTCTTAGCTTCATAAAGGGTTGTTTATACGACAAAGGAATTTAGCATTGTCAATTGCGGGCTCGTCCTATACTTCTCATATCTGCACTAGGTAGATCAGCAGACATTATCCCTCCAGCAAAGGGTGGGAGGTTGTCTCACAGTGCTGACGGGATAAGCGTCTGCTTCGCTTAGATAAAGGGTGCTGAAGGAACCCGGTAACCGGAAGTAAGAACAAAACGCTTGTGTCTTTTTAAAACTGTTTATTTTTCTTTTGTCTTGCGTACGCATACATACCTGCATTTCTTTTCACTTGTGTATTTCATTTTTCGTATATCACTATTCCTGTTTGCCAAATTTTATAGTTGATAGAAAGTGCTAAAAAGAGATTTGCTGTTATTTAATAGTAGAGGTGATAGTTAAAGTATAGAACAAACACACGGTTTGTCTGAGATACAAGGCAGTCAGTGTGGATTGCGGTAGATGATCAGGGATCATTTACATTGATAAAAATATATTGTGTTACGGTGGATCCTTTGCATTGCGTACACGTGTCGCTAACAAAGACTAGCGTACGCAATCCAAAAGGCAGACGCACGCAGCGTTCATTACGCAACGTAGCGTCCGGTTACGCTCACGTAGCTCAAGTCACGAAAAAGTTGAATTAGCGCAAGGCGATAAGTAACGCACAGCGGTAGATAACGCGAAGCGGTAAATAACGCAAATCTATTTTTGGAAAATCGGAAATTTAGTTTAACAGATCCTGCTCCTAATTGGTAACACTTTTGGCCTAAAGACAATTTCTGCGCAGAAATAGATATAGAAACAAAAGTGTACATGTGCTGAGTGAGTGTGTTTTGTATACAAAAGTTTATATAACTTTAAGGTGGAACCAAAAGGAAAGCCGGGTACTCGTCAAGGGACATACGTGTAAGTGACATATACGGTGGCCAGGGAGGCATCCCTGGTTAAATAATATTTGAGCATTAGAGTATAGCGGACCATAAGGTAACAAGACCAGGAGGTCATAAGGTAACAAGACCAGGAGGTCATAAGGTAACAAGACCAGGAGGTCGTAAGGTAAAAGGTCCGCTATAAAAGTCCAGTGGCACAACGCCTGGGGTGTTGGTGCAGAACCCATATAGGCCATACAAGCTCTGGCTGAAGGAATCGCAGCCGGAAACATAGATTCCATTGATCTTTCAGTACATGACAAGTAGTGCTCGTATACTGAACGATTGGACCGCACGTTATTGTGTGCAGTAGTTAGTAATCTGACCTAATACCATTAGAGTAAAGTGGTCACAAACGCTATCTGTACATTCTGACGTGATTTGTGTAATTTTTTATTTTTGGAAGGGAAGTTCGCTGGTCACTCAGGAACTATCTAACAACCCCAACTTTACTGGAAAGAGTAAGTGTCCTGCGGGTAACCCTCATATGTTCCAGTAAACTAAAGGTTCACAGGGGCCCTAGGTTGGGTCCAGCAGCTCTGGCTACAGTGATTGCAGCACAGGCCAACGTGGGCGAGAAGTAAGTGGGGTACTTGATAAACCACCACCGCCGGCCTGCCCAAGGACATCTTGGTTTGTTTGTAAGGGTTCGCTGAAAGCCTTGATATTCAAGGAGGAATAAGCAACACCTGCAGATTATGGGGGCCATTTGTTCAGGTAGGGGGCGATCAACCCTGGTTCAGGTTGAGTCTGTGAACCGACCAGTTGGGTCGGCACGATATGTAATGTGTGAAAAATATGGAATTCACACCGAATCTTTATGTGATGAATGGGAGAGAATGACTGTACAAGACAGGGACAAGTTCCCAAGAATAGGTAGCTTTAGTCCAGAAGTGTTACAAAATTTAAGGAGGAGGATATGTCTCGTAAAATCAACAAAGAGACGAATTCAACATCATGATTGTTTACAGTTATGGCACCAGGAAGGTGAGATACAGAGAGGTTTGGCTCTGGCGGCAGGATCTGGGGCAGTCAGGAAGTTGATTGCCACAGCTCCTCCTCCACCATACATTGCAGGAGAGAAGTTGATTGCGGAGAGAAACGCACTGGGTTGTAAAACACAAACTCTTAGTAACCCTGTAAATGTTAATGATGTTAACCAAATAACTCATGCAAGTATTAACCCGTGCAAGATGTACCCTGTTTTGAACCTTCCTCAGGAGTGTGATCAAGAAGACGATTCAGCAACAATTTCAGCTCTCTCTCTTGCAGCCACCATAGCAGAGACCACAGTAGGCACAGCGACACCCACGAGATTAGTGAAAGCCCCTAGCGGAGGGATAGGTGAGGTCGTGTCAACGGGTAAGTACGGCACCATGCACTACACTGAAACAATTGTACCACAACAAGCTGTAGAATCTACACAGGAAGAGGCTGTTAGAATTGCTCCTGTAAGGGTAATAGCAGTTCCCAATGGAAAAACAGATGTGTCTGGAGCCACTCCCATAAGGAACATTGCCATGTACACTCCATTTTCCAGAATGGAATTAAGAACAATAGTGTCCGAATTTCCTGACCCCAGGAAGGATTTAGTTGCTAGCCAAAAATACATCAGGGATCTAGGTAACACCGTAGAACCCAACAACAAGGATTGGCAGATACTGCTAAGAGCTTGTTTACCTTCCAATGTTGATGCAACTCAGTTTTTAGCTGATTGTGCATTGGATAAAGATGTACCGCTTACAGACGTGTACAACAAGGATAATGTAAAGAGGATAAATTTACAGCTAAAGGAGTATTTCCCAGCCGTTGTTAAATGGAATAAAATATTTTCCATTAAGCAAAAGGAGTCAGAAACGGCAACAGAATATTTTCACCGGGCACTATTAGAAATGGCAAAGTACACTGGTATAGAAGACATTAAGACCAACCCAAACCATCGGGAAGTAGCAGTATCTGTACTGATGGATGGTTTAAAGGAAACATTAAAGACTAGGGTTCAGACCACGCAACCGTGCTGGCGAGGTCTGTCAGTGTCCGGCTTGAGAGAGGCTGCTATTGATCACGACAGAAACATCACTAGGCACAGGGAATCGCAAAGTGATAAGTTGATGTCCGTAAGTATACAGGCGCTGACCACAAGGCAGCCTGCGTATGTACCACCGAATCCTGTGGGTAAGGCAAGTGTAATAACATGTTTTTCTTGTAACAGACCGGGACACTTTGCACGAGAATGTAGAACAAAGAATGTACAAAGATCTTTTCAACCCCCTAGACAACAACACAACACACGACATTGGGAGCAGGGTCCACAGAGGCGGAGTTTTGAGCCACATACAGGGGAAACAAAAAGATATCCCCCAAACAGAGATTGGCATGCCTCTGGTAGTTCCCAGCTAACTCCCTCACAAGTAGTTGCTGCCAGCGGGATTCAGGGAGGTCAGCATACCCAATAGGGGTGTGGCCATACCTGTAATCTGCAGCCAGTTAAGTTGATTGCTAGTCTTGGAAACGAACCAGAAATTGCAATCAATGTAGCTGGTAAAACTTTAAACTTTCTTGTAGACACAGGGGCGGCCAAGTCAGTGATAAATTCGACAGTGGGCATGAGAACCACTGGTAGGACAATTCCAGCCATGGGAGTAACAGGAGTAGTCCAGCACTACCCTGTTAGCAAACCAGCCGAGATTACAATAGGGCCTTTGCATACCAAGCATTCCTTTTTGCTGGCTGCATCTGCACCAACTAATCTCCTGGGAAGAGACTTACTATGTAAAATGGGTTGCGTCATTTATTGTACTCCTGAAGGTGTATTCTTGGACATCCCTGAGAATCACGCTCAGGAAGTACGAGACATGTTAGACTCCCCATCAAAATTAATGTCACATTCCATTATGACAAATAGGAATCCATCCCAAGTAGAAGAGATGATATCTCAGATACCAGAGTCACTTTGGACAAAAGATGGACAGGACACTGGATTAATGGCAAACGTAGCTCCAGTAGTTGTACATGTAAAAGATGGTAGGATAGCTCCAAAAATCCCACAGTATCCTCTGAAGCCAGAGGTGGAGTTAGGAGTTTTTCCCGTAATAGAGCGCTTGCTACAACAGGGCATTCTAGTAAGAACGTCCAGCACCGCAAATAGTCCCATCTTCCCTGTTAAAAAGAGTGGGGGGAGGGGTTACAGGCTAGTGCAGGATCTAAGGGGGATTAACAAAATAGTTGAGAGTCAGTTCCCCGTAGTGCCTAATCCAGCTGTCATCCTAATGCAAATTCCTCCCACTGCCAAATTTTTCACTGTTATTGACCTCTGCTCCGCTTTCTTTTCGGTACCTCTGCACCCTGACAGCCAATATTTGTTTGCATTCACATACAGAGGAGTCCAATACACGTGGACTCGGTTACCCCAAGGTTTCATAGATAGTCCAAGTATATTTTCTCAGGCTTTGCATGATTGTTTACAGTCTTTCCAACCAGACAGTGGATCAGTATTGATACAGTATGTGGACGATTTATTACTGTGTTCAGATTCACTGGAAGCATCTCTGAAGGATACGAAACAGCTCCTGTTTCATCTTTCAGACACAGGTCACAAGGTTTCCAAAGACAAGTTACAATTATGCCAAACTAAGGTAAAATATTTGGGACACTGTCTAACACAAGGACTGAGACACCTGACCGCTGATAGAATCCAAGCCATTAGAGACATGACACTGCCACAAACCCAGCAACAGATCAGGACGTTTTTAGGAATGTGTGGGTATTGCCGTAATTGGATCCCAGGGTTTTCCATATTGGCGCTACCTTTGCAGGAAATGGTCTCTTCAAACAAACCTGATCGGATTTCGCATACAGACGAATCTGAAACAGCATTTGAGAGACTCAAACAGTGCCTAACGCAGGCACCAGCACTAGGTATGCCAGACTATGGGAAACCCTTTGAACTATACGGAACAGAAAGTGCTGGGTGCGCAGCAGGTGTACTAACACAAAAACACGGTGATGCCAGCAGGCCAATTGCATACTACAGCGCCCAGCTAGATACGGTAGCGCGATCCCTCCCCACATGCTTGCGTAGCGTTGCGGCGATAGCATTGCTAGTGACAAAAAGCGAAGATGTTGTGCTAGGCCACAACCTCACAATCCATACACCGCATGCGGTATCTGCCTTATTGAATTCTGCCCAAACCAGACACGTCTCATCAGCAAGGTTTACAAGATGGGAATTGGCATTAATGGCCCCCGTAAACATCACCATAAGGAGATGCAGCGCATTAAATCCTGCAACATTTCTCCCAGGTGTGCCTGGTCAGACACAAAGGGTGGAAGGTGAGAGTGATGGGGAAGGAGGATTTAATGCAAAGGAAGATACACATGATTGTATGGAATATTTGACCCAAAATTTTACCGCAAGGCCTGACATCAGTGACAATCCACTGAAAGATGCAGAACTCACGTTCTACACGGATGGTAGTTGTCACAGACAGTCAGACTCGGGAGACTTGTGTACTGGATACGCAGTCGTAGATGACCAAGACACCATAGAAGCGGAACCGCTAGGCCCACCTCACTCAGCCCAGGTTGCTGAACTGGTCGCCCTAACCAGAGCATGTGAATTGGCTAAGGGTAAGTCAGCCAATATCTACACCGATTCCAGATACGCGTTCGGGGTAGTCCATGATTTCGGAGCCCTATGGCGGCTCAGAAATTTCATGACGGCAGCTGGTACACCGATAGCGCATGCAGCTCTCATAAAAAGGCTTCTAACAGCGATACAGGAACCCGACAGAGTGGCTGTTATCAAATGTAAAGCACATACATATAGCCAAGACCCAATATCCCTTGGTAACAGCCGAGCAGACGAAGCCGCAAAGCTTGCAGCTGCTACCCCCACACGGACAGACACCACACAGTTGATGGTATTTAATACCATCAACACACAGAAGTTGTGTGAGATGCAGAATCTGTGTTCCACACAGGAAAGAGCAGTCTGGAAGGCAAAGGGATATGGCCAGGAGTCCTCAGGGCTCTGGACGGATGGACATGGTAAACCGGTGGCCCCCAGGGCATACCTTCCATGTCTGGCTGAAGCAGCTCACGGGCTGACTCATCTAGGCAAGGAGGGGATGTGCAAATTGGTAAGAGCATACTGGTGCGCCCCAGGATTCTCCTCTCATGCGAGTAAAAGAGCAATGTCATGCCTTACCTGTCTGAGAAAGAATATTGGAAAAGCAATACCTACAGAACCATCCCATATCCCACCTGCCGGCGGCCCTTTCCAGGTAATACAAATTGACTTCATTCAATTACCCCCATGTCGAAATTTGAAATATGTACTTGTCTGTATAGATGTTTTCTCGAATTGGGTCGAGGCTTTTCCAGCAGCTACAAATACCGCTATGTTTACAGCTAAGAAAATTGTGCAGGAATTTGTATGTAGATATGGTATCCCTAGAATCATTGAAAGTGATAGGGGTACCCATTTTACAGGTGATGTCTTTCAAGGAATGTGTAAATTGATGGGTATTGATAGCAAGCTGCACACTCCGTACCGTCCACAGGCGAGTGCGAAGGTCGAAAGAGTGAACAGCACTATTAAAAATAAATTGAGTAAAGTAATGGCAGAGACAGGATTGACGTGGCCAGAAGCTTTACCCATTGTTTTGTATAGCATCAGAACCACTCCCAGGTCCCCTCTTAATCTGTCTCCTTTTGAAATCTTGTTTGGTCGACAACCGCATGTCATGATTAACCCTCAGGATGATTTGAAATGTAACAATGAAGTAACTGTAAAGTACTTGATTAACATGAGTAAACAGTTGAGGAATCAAAATGATAATCTGAAGTTGGTGATTCCTGATTTACCAGATAGTAATTGTCATGACATTGAACCTGGGGATTATGTAATGATACGAAATTTTCTACGCTCAGGTTGTCTTATTGATAGATGGGAAGGACCATACCAGGTCTTATTGACTAGCACCACAGCATTGAAGGTTGCTGAGAGAGAGACTTGGGTCCATTCATCCCACTGCAAAAAGGTTGCTGATCCAGAGAAGTCCCGCGATAAGGAACAGACGGTAGAGGTTGTATCACTGGAGTGTCTGTTCCAGGAGGATTGAGGCGGCACCTGAGCCTTGAAGACCGAAAGCAGTTGTCGACTCCCTTCTCCCTTTTATTGTTTTTCTCCACTTCCCAGCCCCTCTCCCTTAAAATTTCTTTTTCCCCCTCCTCATTCTTCTCTATTTCCTCCTCAAAGATGGACTTGCCCCAAGAGACTGTGATCCGGATTTTGATGTTAACCATGATGTTGACCAGAGCAGTCTGTTCCGGCGAGAGTACCATAGAGGTCGAAAGAGGTTCTGGAATGGGTTCCGATTATGATGATGGAGGCGTAGTTTTCCAAGATCAACCAAACCAACAAGCAAAGGCGAGTATCAGAAAACGATCCGATAGAAGAAATTGTGATGGATTGTTAGCTGAAGAAAATTGTATCTGTAGGCTCTGTGATAATCTGGTTGAAGATGGATGCATAAAGAAATGCCAATCTAGTTTTAATATCCATATAGACCGACATCCATTGAGTGACTATCACTCCTTAGTGGGTAACGTGTTAAACCAAACAGATTGTTGGGTATGCTCTCAAGTACCTCAGGGTCACAGCAAATCAGGGCTAGTACCATTTCCTTTAACGTTAGGGGAGGTACTTGAGCTAAGTGGTGGGAGACCGGTGGACCGGAGGTTTAACATCTCCAGCCCTCCTAGTTTGAAGCTCCACCAATACCATGTGGATAGGTCCCTCTTATGTTTTAACATCTCCAATCCCAGAAAACCGGGAAATTGGGAAGTGTCATGGAGCAACCTTACCATGACCTTTTCACACAGAGCAGATAGAATGCCTACAGATACAGAGCTCGTACGCCACATAGCCAGTAGAGGAAAGTCTTTTCGGTATCGATATACCTTAGGAAATAGGATTACTAGAGTTGGAGAGGTATCACCAGGATACTGTGCACATGTCATACAAACTGATACGTGCATTAAGCAGTTGGAAGAATTAGGGTCAGGAGATTTCACCTGGAAGGTTTGTAACATGGTCATGTCCTTCTCCGTCCCTTATGTTCTCCCCGATGATGCATATTTCATATGCGGGAGAAAGGCGTACAAGTGGCTTGCCCCAAACTCTGAAGGATTGTGTTACATTGGAAAAGTATTGCCTGAAGTGATGACTGTTACACATGACAAAATGAAGGACATACACCGTGGTGCCCAAGCTCCTTATACTCACACTCATTACGAGCACCGAGTTAAAAGACAACTGTCAGAAAGGTTAGAGCATCCGGCCTCTGATCTTATCCATGAATCCACCGGGATTCAGGTTCTGGTAGCGTTAGATTTCACTCGTACCGCTCGGGGAGTGATGAATTATAAATACATTTCCGCACTCGCCAATTTGTTAGATAATATCACTGAAATGTATGATGACACGTTTAGATACACTGGAAGAGAACTTCAAGCTTATAAAACAGAACTAGTTCAGCATAGGATGGTTCTTAATTATCTTACAGCAGTAACAGGCGGATATTGTGTTACATTGGCAACACAGTACGGCATAAAGTGTTGCACATATATCACAAATAGCACCGAGGATCCGGTAGAGGTCATAGACCAAAAGATGGATGATATTCTGCAATTAAAGTGGGAATTTCGTCGAAAACACAATCTCACCCTTGCTGCTGTAGGTAATGAGCTGACTGGTTGGGTGTCATGGTTGAACCCGCGAAATTGGTTCTCCGGTTTAGGAGAGTGGGCTCAAGGAGTCATAATGGATGTTGGAAAGTTTCTACTATGTATCTTGGGTGTCGTTATATCGATTGGATTGATATTTAGATGCGGGCAGGCTTTAATGAGGTGCAAACAAAGTACAAAAGTGATGAGCTTGAGGAGTGAGGAAACTGTAATTAACCTGGATTTGATTTATGACCCAATGATAGAAACCAGAATGTGATGAAAATGCGATTATACGGTCCGTTTCTTTCACCTGTCTTTCTGCTTTTCTCCAAGATACAAAGACCCCCTTGGACGAGGAAGCTGACGAGACGAGATGTATACAGACAACAGACAAGCACCAAAGAAGAAGATTTGACAACTTTAAATATGGACACTTGATGAACTTTGCCACGGATCCCCAGTTTCCCTAGTATCTTTAAACTCACGCTAGCCCAACATTTTTGTAAATCTGATGGCTCAGACAAAGCTATTTGCTCATGCCTAAGGAGCAATACAGCGCAAAGAAGACGACTCTCAACAGATACCGAAAACAACTTCGACGACAGATGTACATTTCCCTGACATAGAATATCATTGCATTTTTCGTAAGTGTTCTTTATCTTCATCTCTACAACCCTCAGGTAACGACACACATAGACGATAGGGAATACAGGCACAGATATCAGCAACCACATACCTCCCCCATTCATGTATCATCAACTAAAATGTGCATCCCCATTTTGTTACAACCACAGCCGAAATGAGCTCGGTAAAGTTTGACAGCCCATCCACAGACCTGTACCACAGGATAAGAAGGAATTCAAATGTATACTTCGCAATACCTCGAAGCTTGATTTACCACACGTACGGCACGATGATACATGACCCTCCAAACATGGACTCATACACACATGCTTCTGCTTTCTCACTAGGTCATACCCTCTTCACACCTTCTCCTCTCTCCTCCCCTACTCAACCATGGAAATCAATTAACCCCTGACTTACATTTTTCTCCTTAAATGTTTTGTGGCAGTTATTATTGACTGCCAAAGGGTGGACTGTCAAAGTCAGAAAAATGTCTCAATGCACGTTGCCATATTTGCACCGCACACTGGTCCGCGCTGCGCGTGCATGCGCTCTCCCGTGGATTCGCATACCCGCAATAACGTGCACTCGCAGGCGCGGTATGCGTATTTACGGTAGAGTTTATGTAGTCGTAGCGTGCGACTCATTCGTTACAAATGTTCACAATTAATGTAGTTTATAGATCATGGTCCCTTTGATAGATTCTGAAAGTTTGGTTAAAATACAATGTCCCAGAGCTGAGGAATCCCTCTTTATATCGTACGAAGGGTCTAACAGGAATCATACAGCAGTGTTTGGTACCCATCGGAAGAGTATTTAATTAGCAATATTCCGGTGTTGGTTTGGAGCGTATTAATCGCTCGTGCGAATAGTTATGGACATAAGAAGTTTATGTCCATTTCTATTAATTACACATACTCAGGTATGCGGCGGGAAACCCAGTTTCCCACCCACCTGAGCTGTTGGAAATCGTCACAGCCCACCTGTATGAATCACCCTATGACCTTTTGTTATGATACAGGGCCGAATTCCTTCGGCCAATGGACAATGGGATTGTAGGACCAGGAGATTGCATTGTGTGTGGGGCATAAATAGGCAGGCCGACCACATCCAGCTCTCACTCTCTCATCAACGGTTATCTGCTGATAGCCGGGAGCTGGATATCGAGGCGCAGGCGATCATACCCTTTGTGCGTAAGTTTCTCTCCGTTATCATTGTCTTTCTGTGAGCCAATATCTCTCTCTCTCTCTCTCTCTCTCTCTGTTCTGTTCTCTCATATCTCCCCTAGACTAGGCTAGTATTGTATTGTATTAGATAGTATTGTATTGTATTGTATTGCATTTAGGTCAGTGTAGTATTGTCTTTTTGTATTTATTGTTTAGTTCTGTGGTTAGGAAGTCTCTGTTATATTGTAGTGTATCATTTGTACTGTTATCCCCTTTTACAAGTATATTAGATATAATACAGTTAATAGGCCTTGGAACCTAAACCAGTATCTGTGTATTTTCTATAGTGTTAAGTGTTCACTTGAGCGTCGGTGACGCTCAAGCAGCTTTGTAGTTAGTCAGGTTACACAAGGTTGCACTTACACCCTGTACTCACATTAAGGTATTCAGTGTATTTCATGGGTATAAGGTTTTATCATAAAGGTATAGTGTTGTGAGCGTCTGCATCGCTGGTGACCTCCTCGTGGTCTCGAGCGTAAGCTACGCCATAGCGAATCATTACCCTAGACATAACCAATAACGTGTCCTGTGATCCCTGGGCCGTGAGCGAACGTGACGCTTGAGCGTCTCGCCTACGGCTGAGCGATCGTTACGCAACTAGCGTACCATTACGGTACTTCTTAAGTAAACAGCGTACAGTGTTCTTAGCTTCATAAAGGGTTGTTTATACGACAAAGGAATTTAGCATTGTCACCCCAGTACTGCGCCCTCATTAGTTGTGCCCCCATTAGTTGTTGTGCTCCCTGCAGCTGTGCCCCCAGTACTGCGCCCTCATTAGTTTTGCCCCCAGTAGCTGTTGTGCCCTCATTAGTTTTGCCCTCTGTAGTTTTGCCCCCATTACTCTGCCCACCAGTAGCTGTGCCCCTAGTAAAAAAAATAAAAAAAAATCAAGAATACTCACCAACCCCGTTCCTGTTTCCCGACCACTGCTGCCGCCTGTCTTCCGGTGCCGCTCCTCGGATCCATAGGAGCGCATAGACACTAGAGATTAATTATGACCCCTAGTGTCTATGACTGTCCTAAACTGCCGTGCGGAGTGCGCGATGACGTCAAGTGCACCGCACGGCAGGCTCCAGTAGCAGGGAAATGTCCTCTCACTGCGTGTCTAGTTTCCCTTCGCGGAGAGGACCTTTTTCTAACCACCGCCCTTGGGAAAGCGGCGCCCCGGGCAAAAGTCCTGCTTGCCCATGGCAAGAGCCGCTACTGTATAACATGTACAGAGAGAGTTAGATTTGGGTGGGGTATGTTCAAACTGAAATATAAATTTACCCTGCACAGAAACAATATAACCCACCCAAATCTAACTCTCTCTGCACATGTTATATCTGCCTCCCCTGCAGTGCACATGGTTTTGCCCAACTGCTAACAAAATTCCTGCTGCGATCAACTTGGAATTACTCCTATGGTTTTGCCCATTAGAGAACAATTTTGCTGCTGCAATCAGGTCCGAATTAGGCCCCTTGTACACTATTGTGCATTATATACCTGACACAATTTTATAATTACACTGATACACTAAATACTACAGGATTCACAGCACTACAAAAAGCACCAATCACATTCTACTTATTTATCTAGCACCTTCTACAAGATAATAGCTTGTAGAAGGTGCTAATCGCAAGGAGATTGACAGGAAGAAGGTGTTTGTGGGTGGCAACTGACCGTTTTCTGTGAGTGTTTGGAAAAACGCAGGCGTGTCCATGCTTTTGCAGGGCGGGTGTCTGACGTCAATTCCGGCCACAAAAAGACTGAAGTGATCGCAAGGGCTGAGTTAGTCCAGAGCTACTCAGAAACTGCAAAAAACTTTTCGTCCCGCTCGGCTGCACACGCGTTCGCACACTTGCAAAGCGAAAATACACTCCACTGTGGGCGGCAACTATGCACTTGCACGGCTGCAAAAAGTGGCTAGCGAGCGATCAACTCGGAATGAGGGCCACTGTACACAGTACCCAAACTGGCAACCACAGCCTTAAAACGGTTCTTCTCCATTTTAAGCACAAAAATTACCTCAGCCAGTATAAAATTGAAGGGGCTTCACTATGAAAGGATCCAGCAGCTCACCAGCGCCATTTCCCCCCTGCAGTGAACACAAACGCTGACTGACAGGGATGCGCAACTCCTCCGGTGTGACTCCAGATTACCTCAGTGGTACCAGGGGGCATAGCAGGGGGGGAGCGATATTAGTGTACTAAGTCCCCAATCTGGGTACTTAGTCTGCGACCCGGCTAAGCTTGGCATTCGCGATAAGGGCGCTGTGGACTGGCTCCAAAATACTCTGTGTCTCCCTGGAAGGGCTCTTTGTGGGTTAATTGTGTTTTTAACCTTTCCTCTGTGTGTGTGTGTGTGTGTGTGTGTGTGTGTGTGTGTGTGTGTGTGTGTGTGTGTGTGTGTGTGTGTGTGCTGTCACATTTACATTATGTCAGGCAAAGAGTGTATTTCATGTACGGTGGAGTGTTCCTCTTCCCCAGGGAGCTCACTACTATGTACTCAGTGTAGTACACCTTCTCAGGTTAGCGGGGCTGAACCAGTGTGGCTGGATTCCCTCAAAGGAATGATTTCTAATATCTCTAATAAATTGTCCCGCAATGATAAAGAGACGCAATACTTAAGACAGTCTGTGGATTAGATTATGAACAGATTCCCCCAAAAAGCGTCTCAGTCCCTTTCCATTTGTCCACAAAAATGAAATCTGGCCCACATCTTGCAGTCTGACTTTGACGCTGAGGGGTCAGACATGGAGGAGGGGGAGGTGGATTCAGAAGGAAGGGGACGCTGCTCTGTCACAGGGAATACAGGCTCTTATAGAGGCTATCAGAGATGTGCTACAAATTCCTAATAAAGTGACAGAGGAGTGTGAGGAATCTTATTTTAATGTAAAAAAAAAAGTCCTCAGTCACTTTTCCTGCATCAAAGGAAATTAATACCCTGTTTGAAGAACCGTGGGTAAATCCTGATAAGAAATGTCAAATCACTAAAAAGGTTACTCTCATCTTTCTTTTTCCTCCCGAGGATAGGAAAAAATGGGAAAGTCCACCGATAGTGTAAGCATCTGTGTCCAGGTTGTCACGGAAAATTGTGTTACCCATCCCTGGTGCAGCTTCCCTGAAGGACCCTGCTGATCGTAAGATTGAGACAACACACAAATGCTTGTACACAGCGGCTGGGGTGGCTCAGAGACCCACTATAGCATGTGCATGGATTACTAAAGCCATTGCTAAATGGTCGGGTAATCTTATTGAAGGGTTATCAGCACGCAGGGGCTTATGCTTACGCAGGTGGACTGCGGACGTGGACTCCAGGAAAGGCGTGGAAGGCCTACCCTTCACAGGAGAGGCCTTATTTGGAGATGAACTGGACAAATGGATCTCCAAAGCTACAGCGGGTAAGTCCACATATCTTCTTTCTGCAGCTCCCCCAACCAGGAAGACCTACTCAGGACCTACCCTACAGTCCTTTTGGACTGCCAAGTTTAAGGGCAAAGTCAGATGATCTTCTACTGCCAACAGAGGCGCTAGACGTAAACCACGCAAACCAGCAACTGCTGGTTCTCAGGAACAGAGCTCCAGTTCTACTTCCTAAAAGCTTTCTGCATGACGGTGGACCGCGAGGCCTGGAAGACTGGCAGGCGGGAGCCCGACTAAAGAATTTCAGTCACATCTGGACAACATCATGCCAGGATCCCTGGGTCATAGATCTTATTTCCCAGGGCTACAGACTGGAGTTTCAGGAGCTCCCACCTCACAGATTCTTCAAATCAGGCTTACCAGTTTCACAAGAGGCATGTATAACCTTACAGGATGCTATTCAAAAACTGGTACAGACTCAGGTCATTGTTCAAGATCCACCTCATCTGCGAAACAAGGGGTACTATTCCAACTTGTTTGTAGTACCGAACCTGGACGGTTCGGTAAAGCCGATTTTGAATCTAAAATCGTTGAACCCATACTTACGAGTGTTCCAATTCAAGATGGAGTCTCTGAGAGCGATGATCTCAGGTCCGGAGGAGGGGGAATTCCTAGTGTCTCTGGATATCAAGGATGCGTACCTTCACATTCCGATCTGGCCGCCTCACCAGGCTTATCTACGCTTTGCACTACAGGACTGTCATTACCAGTTCCAGGCCCTGCCATTTGGTCTTTCCACGGCACAGAGAATGTTCACCAAGGTGATGGCAGAGATGATGTTTCTCCTTCGCAAGCAGGGAGTGAACATAATTCCGTAGCTGGATGATCTTCTGATAAAGGCACTGTCCAGGGAAAGGTTGTTGGACAGCACTGGTCTCACAACCAAACTACTCCTGGATCACGGGTGGATTCTAAATCTCCCAAAATCTCACTTAAAGCCAACTCGGAGGCTCCCATTTCTAGGAATGATACTGGAAACAGAGTTGCAGAGTTGGATGTCCTGAAGCCAACCCGGATATCGGTGCATCTATGCATTCGCCCTCTGGGGAAAATGGTGGCCTCTTACGAAGCACTTCAGTACGGATGGTTTCATGTGAGGCCATTCCAGCTGGATCTGTTGGACAAATGGTCCGGATCGCATCTGCACATGCACCAGAGGATCCGTCTGTTGCCAAAGGCCAGGATCTCCCTTCTGTGGTGGCTACAGACTTCTCACCTAAGCAAGGGCCGACGGTTCGGGATTCAGAATTGGATTCCGCTAACCACAGATGCAAGCCTCAGAGGTTGAGGAGTGGTCACCCAGGGGGTGCAGTTTCAAGGAAGATGGTCAAGTCAGAAAGTCGTCCTTCCAATCAACATTCTGGAACTCAGGGCTATATACAACGCCCTTCTGCAGGCCTCATATTTTCTTCAAGATTGGGCCATTCGGGTTCAGTCGGACAATGTGACGGCAGTAACGTACATAAACCGACTGTTCTTTACGATCCCAATAAGATTGGATGTCCTGCTTCAAAGCAATCAATTGCTCTCTAGATCAGGCTCACTATCCAGCATGCCTACTCCACGGCAGGATTGCCGATTCCAAAATTTGTACAAGCCCACTCGACTAGGTTAGTGGGTTCTTCTTGGGTGGCTGCCCACGGTGTTTTGGCCTTACAGCTCTGCCGAGCAGCTACTTGATCAGGTTCGAACACGTTTGCAAAGTTCTATAAGTTCGATACCTTGGCCTTCAGTTTGGTCAATCAGTTCTGCAGGACCCTCAGCACTTTCCCACCCAGTTTGGGAGCTTTGGTACTTCCCCATGGTAGTAAATGGATCCCCAGTATCATCTAGGACGTAAGAGAAAATAGGATTTTAATTACCTACCGGTAAATCCTTTTCTCGTAGTCCGTAGAGGATACTGGGTGCCCACCTGGTGCTTCGTTCATCCGGCACTGTTACTTGGTTAAGTATTGTTGCTTGGTTCAGCTGTTGCTGTTCCTTTTCCAAGTTTGGTTAGCATGGCTTTCCTCCATTTTGTGTGTGCTGGTTCGGAATCTCACCACTATCCTTTTCTATCCTTCTCTCAAAGTATGTCCGTCTCCTTGGGCACAGTCTCCTAGACTGAGTTTGGTAGGAGGGGCATAGAGGGAGGAGCCAGCGCACACATTATCAAATTCTTAAAGTGCCCAAGGCTCCTAGTGGACTCGTCTATACCCCATGGTACTAAATGGATCCCCAGTATCCTCTACGGACTACGAGAAAAGGATTTACCGGTAGGTAATTAAAATCCTATCATTCATTGCTGGCCATTACAGAAATTCGTAGAAAAAGGAGAGTGATCCCTACAAAGAAATAGGGATCTGAGAAAAAGCCTCTTTGTGGGGGCACTCTTTCAAAAATTATTTATTTAATATTTATTGTTTAAAAAATTACATTTTATTTCAATAGTTAAAAGTAATATGTATAGAGAAAGGGCAACAAGATACCTAGTGGTATAACCCTAATAGACAGTCAACTAAAATTCAATGGTGATTTGTAATATAGTATGATCCTCCAAACTAACAATATATCTCAAGAGAAAAATAATTTGTAGCAACCTCTGTGTACAGTAATGTGTTTTAGAGTGCAGGTAATAATCCCTACACTCTTGACACAGGATGCAATTTAATTGAATCTTTATTGGAGGTAATTAATAAATCAAATGCTAGGTGAAAATTTCTAAGCAAATAAATAGTGTATTAAGTAGGCAAAAACAACCATAACCATAGAATACTTGTTAGTATCTTAATGAGATATAACACAATAATGTTTTTGTTACAAAACAGGTGCCAGGAGTGACAAATCCCACAACAGGAACTTGTAACTGGCTATCACTAGATGGAAAAAATTATATAAAATTTTCTGGCTCATACATATAATAACTCTAAGTGACCACATTTGCTTAAACAGGTGTAATTAATTATAACACAATAGTATTTTTGTTACAAAAACGGGTGCCAGAAATAGTAAATCCCACAACAGGAATTTGTAACTGGCAATCACTAGATAGAATAAATTGTATCAAATTTTCTAGCTCTTACATATAATGAATCTAAATGACCACATCTGCCTAAACAAGTGTAATAATTGAAAGAAAAGTATCCGTGCCGTTAACCCGCTAACTTCTGCTGCCTTCCCATGTGTGGAAATTAACACAGTGAATGGGAGGTGAGAGAGCCAGCGGCCGGGACGGGTATGAAGGAAGATAGTGGCGTTACTTGCTGTTGCCGGGAAACAAGGAGGGGTTATCCTGATAACATTATGTCATTGCAGGAAAAAACCCACTCCCGTCCCACAATGAGTGCGCGCCGAAATACCCCTATTTGAATCAATGTGAACAAGCCCGGCTAGGGTGAAACGTACGTCAGCTTCCAGCATAATTTGACGTCATCACAACGTCCCTTCCGGGTAACCCGTGCACAGTTCACGGACCCGGACTCGTAGGCACAACCTCAGAGACGCGTCCAAGCAAGGACAGCGTTTCATGCATGAACAGCAGGATCTTCTCATTCCGTAAGGTATTTCGGCGCGCACTCATTGTGGGACGGGAGTGGGTTTTTTCCTGCAATGACATAATGTTATCAGGATAACCCCTCCTTGTTTCCCGGCAACAGCAAGTAACGCCACTATCTTCCTTCATACCCGTCCCGGCCGCTGGCTCTCTCACCTCCCATTCACTGTGTTAATTTCCACACATGGGAAGGCAGCAGAAGTTAGCGGGTTAACGGCACGGATACTTTTCTTTTAATTATTACACTTGTTTAGGCAGATGTGGTCATTTAGATTCATTATATGTAAGAGCTAGAAAATTTGATACAATTTATTCTATCTAGTGATTGCCAGTTACAAATTCCTGTTGTGGGATTTACTATTTCTGGCACCCGTTTTTGTAACAAAAATACTATTGTGTTATAATTACACCTGTTTAAGCAAATGTGGTCACTTAGAGTTATTATATGTATGAGCCAGAAAATGTTATATAATTTTTTCCATCTAGTGATAGCCAGTTACAAGTTCCTGTTGTGGGATTTGTCACTCCTGGCACCTGTTTTGTAACAAAAACATTATTGTGTTATATCTCATTAAGATACTAACAAGTATTCTATGGTTATGGTTGTTTTTGCCTACTTAATACACTATTTATTTGCTTAGAAATTTTCACCTAGCATTTGATTTATTAATTACCTCCAATAAAGATTCAATTAAATTGCATCCTGTGTCAAGAGTGTAGGGATTATTACCTGCACTCTAAAACACATTACTGTACACAGAGGTTGCTACAAATTATTTTTCTCTTGAGATATATTGTTAGTTTGGAGGATCATACTATATTACAAATCACCATTGAATTTTAGTTGACTGTCTATTAGGGTTATACCACTAGGTATCTTGTTGTCCTTTCTCTATACATATTACTTTTAACTATTGAAATAAAATGTAATTTTTTAAACAATAAATATTAAATAAATAATTTTTGAAAGAGTGCCCCCACAAAGAGGCTTTTTCTCAGATCCCTATTTCTTTGTAGGGATCACTCTCCTTTTTCTACAGATTATATTAACACCTCTGGGGTTGCACCACCAACACATATAGATAAAAAAATTTTTTTTTTGATTTTCTGAAACTGTTGGTCAAATATGGTCAAATAAAATCAATTGCAGCGGTGCAGGCAAACACAACCTTTTTGTTCCACATTACAGAAATTCCACAATCTTCTACTGAATTCTCACATTGTGATTTGCTGTATGGGAGTCACACAAGGGGATATTTAAAAAAAGACATGGGGGGCATCACTAAGAAATCTAGCAATCCTATTAGAAGACTTGTATATAGATCATCTGTCCTCTAAATGGTCAGGGGTCAAGTAGTGAAGTGGCGCCCTGAAGGAGGTGTGGGTGGGGGGGGGGGGGGAGATATGTTGTTTGTGTATTTTCTCTTTTTTTTGCGCTGCAAATGAAAGCTAAATATGTTTAAACTCTGAGTTACCAGGCCATGACACTTTGACAACTTAAGCTCTGCACCGCTGACCAAAGTAGTGTAATCCCCTTATGACACTACGATTATATATCATCACTCACCCAGCGAGGTGGGTAATTCACACCAAAGGTTGGATTCTGAGTTGCACGCAAAAGAACATGCAGCAGCGTCTACTGATGGTCGCCAATTTGCGAGTATATGTAAATGCAAAAACACACCCCTGCCCTTGTGCACATCTGTGAATTTGAACGTACCAGCGCTCTTGCTATCTGTAATAAAAATTGGTGTGTCCTTATACGCCACCATCAGTCGCACCCTCGGAACTTGCACCAGTCCTATTGCAGGCGCAATTTCACCATCTGACCACGGCCTCCTGTGCTTGCGGCTGTGTTTCTGTGAACACAGCCGCTTGCATTGACATAGCCCCTACACTCCTATAACATGCCCACTGAACGACCATATTTTCATGCACTAGTAGCCACTGCCCAGGAATGGCCAGCACTTTTCCACACATTTCTGATACCTCCTGACACAAGCACAACAGCACCTTTGTGTGTGCTCTCTGTACCGCATGCATCATAGGGGTTTTCAGAAATTTTGTGCATGCACAGTTTGGAAAAATCGCTCAACTATGTGAACGTAATAATTGCATGCGGATTGTGTGGGTTATTGTGGTCACATTGCTAATCGATGCAACTGCAATAACCCCGGTCCCAGCAACAATGCTCACGTGCAGGTCCTATCCTGCGCGTGTGTGACCAACCAATGTGATCAGGAGGCGTTCGCAGGGCGGATGGGCGTGGCAACTGAGCATTGCAGGTGCGGCATGGGAAAAATGGGGGCTGGGCGGCTGTGTGATGTCACACACAGCTGCCCCGATCTGAAAAATGGCGGCAGACCTCCTGCATATGCAGCCTAGCTGCAGCTGCAGGGGGTTGTCCACAGTTGCTGCAGCCGCAATTAAATTGCAATCGCAGCTGCTGGGCATGCCATTCGGCTTGATGGGCGGCTTTGCACTGCGATGGGCGGCTCCCAGCATGCGAGAGAAAGGATTGCAGAGTCTGCTTTTTATCAGACTGAATAACCCCCTGTGTGTGACTCAATCGGGCCCCAAATGTGTTATTGTGGCCCAGCTCCTTATTGTGTCAAGGAGTGGGTGGGGACGCTGCCACCCTCATTGGACATCCCATCCCAATTACAGAAGAAGTTGGCAAATATGGGATAGGTGGATAGATGCAGTTGATACTGCAAATAAGAAAGAATGGCCAATAGACACTATTTAGCAATTCTGAGCAATTTGTACTGAGACTGTTAAGGTGGCAATTTTTGTGTATATATATATATATATATATATATATATATATACCGTATATACTCGAGTATAAGCCGACTTTTTCAGCACTTTTTTTTGTGCTGAAAAAGCCACCTCGGCTTATACTCGAGTCAGCTTTAGGAGGGACACGGAGAGCACAGCGCGCGGCTCTCCTGTGTCCCTCCTGCATCTCCGGCGGCAGCGGCGTCTGTGTGGTAAAGGAAGTGCACGAACCGGCACTTCCTTTAACACACGCCGCTGCCGCCGGAGACGCAGGAGGGACACAGGAGAGCCGCATGCTGCGCTCTCCATGTCCCTCCTTCAGAAGACAGCGCGGGAGCGACGGAGGGTAAGTATTTAGCACTGTGGGGCATATCTGGCACACCTGGCACTGTGGGGCATATCTGGCACACCTGGCACTATGGGGCATATCTGGCACATCTGGCACTGTGGGGCATATCTGGCACTGTGGGGCATATCTGGCACATCTGGCACTGTGGGGCATATCTGGCACTGTGGGGCATATCTGGCACTGTGGGGCATATCTGGCACATCTGGCACTGTGTGGCATATCTGGCACTGTGGGGCATATCTGGCACTGTGGGGCATATCTGGCACATCTGGCACTGTGGGGCATATCTGGCACTGTGGGGCATATCTGGCACATCTGGCACTGTGGGGCATATCTGGCACTGTGGGGCATATCTGGCACATCTGGCACTGTGGGGCATATCTGGCACTATGAGGTCTGTGTACGGGTAGAGCTGCATTTCCCACCCTAGGCTTATACTCGAGTCAATAAGTTTTCCCAGGTTTTTGTGGTAAAATTAGGTGCCTCGGCTTATATTCGGGTCGACTTATACTCGAGTATATACGGTATATATATATATATATATATATATATATATATATATATATTTTTTTTTTTTTTTTTAATTTCCATTAAATAAGAATTGTCTGTGAAAGTGTAGGGAAGAGAATTTGTGATGTGTGAAACTGGTTAGATGTATTTCTTATCCCCTGCTGTCTGTGAATCATACAGTAATATACAGCGCTCTCTGCAGTTGTGTGCGTTATTTGCATATCAATATGTACAATTAAAAGAACAAATCTGAATTTATAACGGTCTAGTACTTTCTGCCTTACACTTGAAGACAGAATTTCATAATTGACATAACTTTATACTTGCAAACATAGCAAAAATGTCTTGCATTTGAAGAAACTGTGTGCTAATGTGCCATAATTATAAAACTATGTTACTGTAGCACTAATGGGCTGCAGTGCATCATGGGTCTAAACACTGAATTTACATTCATATACCTATATATTGCTGTGTGAAGGGTCTGTATTGCTTTGAAATATTCTGTTTGAACCAGTGAGTATATGACCAAAATGGCGACAGTAACCATGTTGACATTTCCAGAATGCTGACATGTTCACAATGTCAACATCTGAACTGTCGCCATGTGAAATGTCAACATTCTGAGGATGCTGATGGTTAGGGTTAGGTGGGCGCTAAGGTTATGCTGGGTGGGAGGGTGTTAGGGGGATGTTTAGGGGGAGGTATTAGGATTAGGGATAGTGGAGAAAATACTTACCGGCAGGCTTGTCTTTTTGTATGGGCTCAATGGGCTCTTGCCCAAGGGCCCCAGAAGTATAAGGGCCCTAGGATGATAGTTGAGGGTCCCCTCTTTCCAGCGGTACCAGATTTTTTAAAATCAGCCCTGGGGAACCGGAGATATCCGACTTGAAAGCAGTGGTCCCCATCCAAGCCTCTTAATTGCTCTTCCCAGCCAGATATCTTGGGTTCTGTCTGACTGATTTTTTCTGTGGATATAATCCAAAAGCTGGGTCTCTCCCTTTTTGGTGGACACTGACAGCTTGTCCCTACTATGCCCAGAACCAGAGATATCAGCCTTCCAGCAGCTGGTCTCTGCTCCAGCTCCACACGCCTAATATGCTGTTTTAGATTTTTGTTGGTGAATTGCTCTGGCTCCTGAACTCTGATCACCAAGTCCCCAGTACCTCCTGAAAGGTGGGACTCTCTAGTTTTCTTTATCCCATTCAAAGCTAAGAAATATATTTTCAGGAACTTCAGATATCTGCAGTCAAGCAAGCTGCCCTCCCACAGGAAAATTATAAATATTAAGCCCACTCCACTATCCACCCCTCCCCTACGTATTAAACACCCCCTACCACCCTGGAAGTCATGTACTTCTTCATTCAGCCCAATGCCCCCTCTACAGTTTAGCCGCATCTGTGCAGTAATGGAGTTATTAGCAGAAATTACTGCTCCAGGTCCTACATGCTGAGCAGAAGATAGAATACACCCTATCTATCGCCCGCGAGACATCAAAGCTGCCGCTGATAGCATCCCCCCACCCCTACCGCTGGAGGATGGGTAGGGGGCCCAGTGCATTGCTGTGCCCATGGGCCTACACTGCTGTTAAGACGGCCCTGCTCACCGGGTCACCGCTGCAGAGACATAGTCGTCGAAACTGCTACTCACATAACCGCTGGTACCCAGAGGAAGATGCTGAAGCTGCTGCAGTCACTGGGACAAGGTAGGACACTGCTAGACCACCAGGGACTGATCATGTCAACATGCATGTCAACAGTTTGACCATGTTGACATTATCATGTTAACATAATGATCTGCCGACCATTTGCATCCATCTCCCCAGAGTGGATATGCTCTTTATATGTTCTGTGTATCTTTTAATTTAATGTTTGTATTCCTTAAGGAAAATGTACTAAAACACAAATTAAAGAAATAATTGGTTTTCAGCAATTTTCTTGGCAGTTTTAAAACTGTCAGATTAAATAAAGACCAAACTGTTGACGAAAATAGTTTTTTTGTGGGGCGTGGCTTGCCTGTTAAAATGGTGCACGTGTTTGGTTAAGGCTCCTGGAGTCCAGTGCAGAATATCAGCCCTGCTGCCAAAACCGGAGCTGCTTTTTTGGCTGCTGTTTCCACTTTGAGGTCACTGGTGGTGAGGCCGACCAGTGTTGGAGTCTTGCTTCATCTCTTCTTTCTGCTGCTATATATATCCCATCCTGTGCAGGACATTAACTCTGGCTACCTCTCTTACTTCTTGTACAGTCTCCGACTAACACGCCACTGTAATAGTCTTGTAGCTAACTAAAATAGTCTTGTAGCCTTGTTAGGGAGTATAACAGCCTTTTTCAGTGGTCTTGTAACCTTGGCCCAGATTTATCAAGCCTTGGAGAGTGATAAATAGCATGGTGATAAAGTAGCAGCCAATCACCTCCTAACTGTAATTTTTCAAACACAGCCTGCAACATGGCAGTTAGGAGCCGATTGGTTGGTACTTTTTCAGTGTGCTATTTATCACTCTCCAAGGCTTGATAAATCTGGTCCCTTGTCTGTTAGTGTCGAAATACTGAATGCTGTTAGAGCAGCTTGAGACAATACAGACAATGACACATCTGTTATTGTACTGGTCCAGGATAGTGCTGGTGATTGGTTTTTCACATTTCTGTAGGCCTTGTTACAAAAGCAGGAGGACATCAGATTCATGGGCAGATGCATTAAGCTTTGGGCAGTGATAAAGTAGAGAGAGATAAAGTACCAGCCAATCAGCTCCTAACTGCCATGTTAGAGACTGTGGGGGACATTTACTAAGCAGTGATAAGAGCGGAGAAGTGAGCCGGTGGGGAAGTTGCCCCATCAATAAATCAGCAGCTTTGTATTACTTTATAGTATGCAAATTACAGATGTTTCTTCAGTGCTGATTGGTTGCCATGGGCAACTTCTCCACTGGCTCACTTCTCCGCTCTTATCACTGCTTAGTAAATGTCCCCCTATGTTTGAAAAATGGCAGGAGCTGATTGGCTGGTACTTCATCCCTCTCCACATTATCTCTCTCCAAGGCTTAGTATCTCCAAGGCCTAGTGTCTCCACAGTCCTTACCCAGCTGGCAGAAGAGTGAACAGCATGACTTGATGATTGGGACAGAGCTGAAATGGCCTATTGATGTATCAAGCAGTGAAAAGAGTGCATAAGTGGACTAGTGCAGAAGGTGCGCATAGCAACCATTCAGCATCTACCTATCAGATAAATGCTCCTCAAAGCAGATTGGTTACTATGTCCAACTTCTCCACTGGTCCCCTTCTTCATTCTTGTCACTATTTGATACATCAACCCCTCTGTATCTTAAGTCTCAAGCCTTGGGTTGTTAAGTGAGATCCTTGTGCAGAAAATCCCTGATTTATGTTACCTGTGCTTCTTGTGTCCAGTGTGCTTTCATAAAAATATCCAACTACAGTTTATTTCAGGACAAAAATTAGACTAAAATTAAAACTTAGATCCACTGATTAAATCTTAACTGGAACAAAGCAAAAAAACTGATAAGACTAAATTTTAAATGTTAAATCCTTGTCAACATTAACACTGGAAGTAGGGTTTTACATTTGTAAAGAACACTTAAGTGTTCTAGATATTTGCAGAAAATAAGTATGACCTGCTGTGAAGGAAATAGGATTGTGTATTACATTTGTTTGTTCTAATAAACTTAAATAGGATTGTGTATTACATTTGTTTGTTCTAATAAACTTAAGGTATTCATTTGTACAGTATATGATATATGGAAGCACTATGGTAAGTCAGACTCAGTATGTAAAACATTCTCAGCCTACTGAGCTTAGATTACTAAACAGATAGTTAAAGGTATGCAAACATCTCAAAGGCATTTTAGAGAAATGTTATTCAGCAAAATGCATTACAGTATCATTAAACTGCAAAAGTTATGACTAAAACATTAACTAAAAGTGGACTAAAATGAAAACTGAAGTCCACTGACTGACGCTTGACTAAAAGGAAGCAAAAGAAAAAAACTAAGATGTAATTTTAAACACACTACAATTTAAAGTAAGCGACTAAGACTAAAACTAATTGAGAATATTGTCAAAATTAACACACATAATATGCAGCATGTAAAATAATGTAAATAAACAAAATAAATCCAGTGCTTTGCAAAAATCTAATGTATAAATTATAATTTATGCTGCTGTTGTTTCTGAGACATAGTGCAACCTCTCAGTAAGTTTATTGCCAATATATAGAAAAAGACAGAAACAGCAAAAGGAATTTATACTTAGGAAGGAATTCAATTGCAGATGATGACCCGTTTTCATGTGAAAAGTTTTCACTTTTCTTGAAAAGTGGTTATTACTCAATTCATTAACAGGTGAAGTTAACACACGATAATTCTCCATAGGATTTAAAGCAAACTTTTTTTCATCACCTCTTCTTTAAGGTACAAATGGCGGGACTTGGTTCAGGACCACTGAAACACCCTCCATAATGATTAATTAGCCACTTAGAATATTTTTAATTATCTTAATTTGGCCAATAATGACATGACCTTTCTGGGGTAAAATGTGGAAAATGGGTTAACTAATGTGGGACAGGTATATGGGGGTGCTGTATGAATGGAACAGGTGTTTTTAAGATTGCAGGTGGGTGTTAGAGGTTTTTTTTTTTTAAGGTTTTCTTTTTAAAAGTGGCTTAAAATGACACAAATATACACTATACATAAAGACACTCTGTTGCACACCTAATTTAAGTAGAGTATTTATTTTGCAGAAAAACATTTGCTTTCTACCTTTTTTCCCACTATTTTAGAAAAATGCTTATAACAGCCATTTGACACAATTTAAGAACCCCAAATACTTTTATTATGGGCACTAATAGACTTCTATACTGTTAACCAATAATAGTTTGTCTTTTTTGGAGTACAGGCAGATTTCCCCATTTTCACCTATACTTAACATGTGAAAAACCAGTAAGAATTATCGGGCGAAACACTTAATACCCATTTTCTAATTAAATTGCATGACAAGTTAACACCCGATAACAGGCAACAAATTAAATTATTGGGTGATAGGTCTGTTAACACTTGAAAACTTAACACTTTATTGCATCTAATTGAATTCCCCCCTAAATATGTAAATAAATAATAAATATATTTTGCATAAAAGATGGCAGAAAACTGTACCAACTGAATCAATTGGCCCCAGCGGCGGCTCTTACCTGGATGGAAGAGGCGGGCTGCTGGCCGTGCTATCTGGTCATTGCCACCTGCTCCCACTGGCCGGATCCTGGCACCTGCACAATGTAGTTGACAGGCAGCGGGACTGGCGCATGCGCAAAACTATGACTTCTATGGACTGCATCGGCTGTGGCACATAGAAGCCGGCAAGGGCTGAGAGGCAGGGAGTGGCATCCTACAGGAAGCCAGCTGTCTGCTAAATGCAGCCTGGTCTGGCAGTCCCAGAGGGAGGAAACACCTCCCAATGGGACTGCCTGACCTGCAGGTGACTGACAGTCACAGTGTAGCCAGTGCAGTCTCACAGACTACATCTAGCTCACTGAGCTGAGGTGGCGGATTTTACTGGGGCGCTGCAGTCCTGCAGGCCATAGCTAAAATCCACCACTGATTTGCTCTGATTTTAAGCAATATTTACTAGCATGAATTCAACAAATCATATAATATATGTAAATATTGATATATTTAAATTACCCATCCATGGAAAGTACCCTTGTTCCTTTCCAGTTGTTTGCCTAAGTGATTCAGAGTCCTTTCAGGTTCCAGGTACCCTCAGTAGCATATGCATTTGGGCTTTCTCGCTAGCACAGTGGCAAAAGACCTAAACATAAGCTCTGTATACTCACAGCGGCCCTCTTCCCCTTTTACCGCTATCCTCTCTCATGGCTCCTCTTCCTGTGATTTCAGCTCTAAAGCCCTGATGTTTGGCAGGCTCTGCTGTCATTAGCTGTTCAGATTACTGGAAATTTGAGGTTTCAGCACCCAAGTCTGAGTTACACTGACCCTTCTTCCTATAACTCCTCCCACCATCTCAATAAACAACGTGAACCTACCTTTGGTCTTGTGTCCTGGGCGGCGACACTGGTTGCACATCCCTCATTATGGCTGAAAAAAACATGTACTGAAGCAAAGACAGTCATAGGGTCCCCTCACTATCAACTAGGTGTATTTCAGGAGGAAATCATTTTCATGCATGAAAAGAATGGTTCGTAAATGCTAGGAACTTGAACTATTGAGGTGACACTTTTGCAGTTGGGAGCCTATATTTTCCTACAACTCTCAGTATGTTTACAAAGGCATCTACCAACACCAGAGGATGGATGGGTTCCTGTCTATAGACAGATAGTTAAAAGATAGACAGTCATTAGTTAGACACTATATGGTCGACAGTCAAAAGTCAGACAGGGTCAAAAGTCAGACAAGGTCAAAAGTCAGACAGTCAAAAGTCAGACAGGGTCAAAAGTCAGACAGGGTCAAAAGTCAGACAGTCAAAAGTCAGACACAAAAATGTTTGATTTTTCTGTTTTTTACAACTTTTGCCTCATTTACTATCCATGTCACACAAACTATTACCTTTTAGTAAAGTTGTGGTGAGCGAAGCGGAGCGGAATGAGACACCGAGCCCGAAGCGTGGCGAGCGGACAAATTTCACCAATTTTGGGTTAAAAATGTTTAAAAACACAAAAAAAATTATTTTGTGTGTGTCTGACTTATGACCCTGTCTGACTTTTGACTGTCTGACTTTTGACTGTCTGACTTTTGACCCTGTCTGACTTTTGACCCTGTCTGACTTTTGACTGTCTGACTTTTGACCCTGTCTGACTTTTGACTGTATGACTTTTGACCCTGTCTGACTTTTGACCCTGTCTGACTTTTGACCCTGTCTGACTTTTGACCCTGTCTGACTTTTGACTGTCGACCATATAGTGCCTAACTAATGACTGTCTATCTTTTAACTGTCTATGAGCTATACCACACCCAGGATGGATATGAGCTGGGAGGCCATCTAGATGTAAAAGCAAGGTGTTTTGCACTGCATATTATGTGTACTTTGTAATTAAGGTCACAAGGAGGCCGCCATTTTGTTGGCTGAAGCAATATTGGTCAGAATGCAGCTTATCAATTCATAAAGGACTTGTTCTCTTTCTTTTATTCCACTAGTGCTTAGTGAATTGACAGGCTGCATTCTCATGAATACTGGTTCATCCCACAATATGGCTGCATGTCATGCTGTGTGTAGGTGACAGATGCAATATCTACTTCAATAATAATTTAATGGTCATGTTTTTATGATTGTCTAATAGTTCCTTATATCTAGAAAATAAAACAGTTTAGGTGCATTATAGCAGGTAGGGCAGGCATATGGCAAGTAAATTGAACATCGTATCTGGATGAGCAGGCACATTGTCGGTAAAACAAGGAGATTCTAGGTGGGGATCTTACTAAACGAATTTTCTGTTTGTGTCTGAGCTTCCAGCTCACCTTCAGCAGCAGTACAAATCCTGCAGCAGCTCACAGTCCCCCTGCTAGAGAAAATTACCCTCAATTTCACAGCAGACACAAGAAGAATGAAGAAAAACTATTAACTATTACAGCTCTGGTTGGCCAAGAGATCTTTTCCACTGTACTTATGTTAGACTGAATATAACTAGCTACTCCACACTGGCAGTGTAAGCGTTAGCCCCCATGGACCAATTACTTTCTGTATGACACAGGTTGGACATCAAGACTTTCAATATGGCATTATACCTGCTTTATGCTGCAGAAGCAGGAGAAATGTGTGCAATTTAATGACATTTTCAACAAGTTTTAGGGCACCTAATCAGCTGTAATGTCAGTGGCATACATGTGTAATTATACATATAAGGTAAACGTTAAATTATATGTAGGTAATAGATTCTCAGTAATGAAATATTCAACTGAAACAGGAAGCCGTGGAGAAATGGCCCAGGGAAAAATAATTGGTGTTATTTTCTCTTACCTATGGGTAATTTACTAAAGCAGCATACTTCTCAATAAGCTTCAGTTTTGTGGGATTCACAAAAGGTTTGCTAACCTCAAAGGTTATGGTCACACAGGAAAGGGCGGGGTCTGGGCTGACAGGACAGTTTTCAGGGCAATGTCAAGGTGTCATCATTTTTAAGTCTAAAAGGATCAGAGGAGGTAAAGTGTTTGGTAACATATATGCAATTAACTGGAAACTGCTGATAATCAAGGTCGGTGCATGCATTCTAGGAGACGTTTGTGCCACCTTCTCTCAGGTACCATCTGCAACTTCCTCCAGCTGCGGTGCTGCCTGACAGCTTCTTGTTTGGTTATGGGGCACTGAATGACATTATGTCACTCATTTATTGGCTGATGCAGTTATAGAAAGTCAGCCATAAAAAAAATGCTTTCATTAACACTTCCGGACAACTTTGCAGAGTCTGAAATCATGTTTAGAGGCCCACACTGATCATTGCCTTCGTGTGCATGAGAATGCCCTCTTACTGACCACATACTCCCCTACAGTCACAAGTTGAGGTGCAATTGATTTAGTAAAGGAATGCCGTAACCCTGAATTTGACCTAAATCTGAAATGAATATGTATGTAGAATACCAATGTTGGTAAGCATCATGTGTGGTGCCAGGAAGAAAATATTTTTGATTATACTATAGGCAGCAATGTATACTTTGAAGGCAAATCATAAATCTGTCTGTCTAATCTGTCTAGATATGTCTGTCTTATTTGTGTTATTAAATGTTAAAGTTTGGAGTAGAGTATTGCCACCAAAGACCAGACTAGACCACTAGTTCTTCCACATGATCAAGATCCCGGTGGCTGTCCCTGCCGACAAGGTACCTAGAAGTGGTACTCTCAGGTCAGTCTGTCATCTTTATTGGCTTCCAATTGTGCTGCTAACCATCACCTGCTAAGTTTTCACTACTTGACCTAAAATTCTTAGGACAACCAAATACCGGTTAATTTACAGAGTTCCATAGAAGTAGTAGTTGCCATAGGTGAATCTCTCGTCAAGTTTGGTCTGATAACAAGTAAATGTTTATTTACCCTTCCCAAGCTTTAATACATACAGTAGGGCTGAACTTTGGCAAATAAAATTTATTTTTTTATCACATACAAATGTAACAAAAATAAAGGCACATCAGGGAGAGTGTTATTATTATTGTGTGTGATCTATATAAATGTGCCCTCTCTAGAGTACAATTTATATACCCTTGAGAAGTAATAGTCCAGTACTACACAGTACATTAAAGAGTAATTGTCATGGTAGAAGGAAGCAGAGCAGCCTGCTGTAGCTAAATGTCTGCAGTGCTGTTTGGGACTTTTATGTATTTTGTAAATCTGCACTGATCTTAGATTATGGAAGAATACATTCTACATGAGAACAAGTGTTTTTATTGTCAACTGTAAGAAGAATATTGCAAGCGTGAATAAATAGCCTGGGACAATCACTTATACTTATTCCTTTATAATAGGGGTTTTGTATGTGCCATAAGTGAGCTGCAGAAGACTTAAGTTATACAATAAATCTTCACAACCTGGTGGCATAGACAAGTAATAGTGATAAGTAAAGCCTTCAATAAAAACATGAAATATTGTATGCATCTCCAACTATATCAGATTGAACCCTTATTTGTATAATGCCATTTACCACTTGCCTGCCACAGTTAGGTTTGCTAATGCATTTTCAGCATGTATACCAAACATGAAAAAATTTAATGTTTGAAAAATCCTAATTGCCTACCTCTTTAGCCACAGATCCCTCCCTTTTTTTTTAGCTAGTTCCAAAATCACCCTATTCTGTGGGGGGTTATGTTTTTTTCCATTGTGTATACACATACAGTATCAGGCTGCCTCCAAATATGCCTGTGTAGTACCTTGTGCAGATATTCTCTTGGGGTACTAATCGGCTTACTCAGATCACCCAGTGCCTCTACCTTACTTTGGCCACCAGTCTCGGCTCTGCAGAAATGGGTCTGCTAAAATAGGTGTCCTCCTTTTCTATCAATGGGGTGACGGATGGAGAAGCTTTTGAAAAGTAGGGTCATCCATGAGCAGGAAATTCCTGAAGTCATTTGGGTTGTTTCCACAAATATCCAATACCTTTGGCATATGGGAATAGTTGTCTTGCTTCTGAATCCAATCTGTAGTCCAGGAAGTTCAATGCTTGCTCATTTTTTTAATTTATTTTTTAATAGCTTGCAGTGCTTTCACCATAGCGACAATGCAACAAACATGACCCTTTCTTCCATTCAAACTCATGTTGGGAGGGTGAAATGACTGACCTATTCTACACGCGGCACTACTGTAGAAAATGGCAACACTATACTGCTCTTCCTGTATGTTTATGTGCTGTTAATCACACATTTTTCCAGCCCTTTATGATAATTCTGTATATATCTGGCATGACATCAGCCTGAAATTGGGAGAAGGTATACTGTGATTCAATCTATACTTCCAAAATTTTGGGCATACAGGCATCGAAGACGTAAGAATGATTGTATAGGTGTGTACAGGTATATCTGCACTGTGGTCGGGACTTCCGAACAGGAGTGAAGTTGATTGAAACATTGCATGGAAAGACTGATCGCAAAGGTGTGTACCCAGCTTAACAAGTTACTCACTACTGCACAGTGCAGTTATTGTACATGAGTTAGTAAGCTGTGTTTTCTTTTTTACTTGTTGGCACCAGTGTACTCTGCAGCACTTTACTATTGGAAACAAAAACATTAATGAAACAACATTATTAACAAATATACCATGAGATAAGAGATGCCTGATCACGCGCATACAATATGTGGTTTGTTATAAGCATCTATACTCACTTGTCAGAAAAGGTAAATTGCAATGTACACCGGTGTACATTGCAATTTACCTTTTCTGACAAGTGTGTCCTTCTCTGATCTTCTTAAATGTGAGAAGGCTTGCAATGAAATTGTAATAAAAGTTGCTCATAAAGGGCAATGCAGATTATGTAAAGGTTAGATCAAAACATCAGTGATGTTTTTTGCAATACCAGGTGATTACATATTGTTTCCTTAGCTGCAGTTTGAAATGATAAAATATCCATTTCAGTATTATACTGTACGGCTATTGCTCTCCCAAAAATGTTGGATATCTTATCTAAAGGTGTCGTTAGCTACTCGGTCCAAGCTTGGTAAAATTGACATTTTAGTCCTCCAGAGAAATTTGCGATGGGGGCTGCTTTTGCAATTGAAAATTGGGGGCCGCAGCAAATATCTCTGATATAACCATGTATACACTCAGGGGATCTTTACTACTGGAGGGTAGCTCTGAAAAAGTCTATTTTCGGGGAATATCCTGCAAATATTTTTTGATAAATATGCTCCATTAGATTTTTTCTGTTATCTCAGTATGATGAGCTGTTCCTCGCCATATGGAAACAACCACAGCATAATAATTGTGCATTCTGGGGCAAGAAATGACAAAGATAGTACATACTATAGAGATACTTTCTATACAGAGACATATTCTCTCAGAGAGGTTCTGTGTGCAATCTCTGTGTGGACCCTCACACTCGCATATGTGCAGTGCAGACTCTGGAATTGTGTACAACTCTAGGAAAATGGGAGTGATATCTCTACCGCGTATGTGCTTATTACATCTTCAGCAGTGGCCGCAAGGTAAGTATATTCAATAGGTGCCAATTGTGCGATGGGGAACGTCGTGGATTCAGGGGAATGTGTGCACTGTCTGTTTTTTTTATGTCTTTTTTGTTTTTAAGTGATCTTTGCACTAATAGACTGTTTGACTGCTTGGGTCCAAACCCAGAACTGATCTGTACATGACGGACAGCATAGAAACAAAATCAGATTGCTTCCCGCTGTCTGTCATGTTAAGTCGCCGGCAGCAGTGCTCATCTCGTGAGAGCATAAAACTGGGAGAAGTCTTGCATCCTGGAGTGCATCTATTTCTGCAGCCAGGACTGTGTCCCAGTGGAGGAAGTCTAAAGACGCAATATCTAAGTGCTTCATTTCAATCTTTCAGGCTTTTTATCAGAGAATTTTAATGTGAAGCCTGCCGCCTTTGGTCTGCAATACAGATATCTTGCATGCGAGTCTTCTTTTGGTGGAAGGGGAGTTATATTAGAGTGTTGGGCAGTGATGAGATATTAAGACATACAAGTGGAGATAACCCCTTTTTTCTGTGTTTTTTGCCAAAAAAAAGGTTATTACCACTTCTCTAAAATGAACTGAAAGGCTAACCAATGATAAATGAGTGATTTCTCCCACGGCCCCATTGGCCTTTGCAAATAATGCTGCCACCATAGCTAATGAAGTGATAAAAAGCTGAGTAATTCACCACTTGCCCATAATCCTGTGTAGTTACCAGGCCCATTGCTGACTCTTGCACATGTGCTGCCCAGGAGCTATGATGTACTGTAGCGCACCTGCACTAAGCTTATCCACTACAGGACTTGCCGAGATCACCGGTGGCCAAGAAGTCATTACATCTATGTGATATTGCTTCCTGCGTGGCCCTGATAAACGGTGATGCAGGATCAGCATGATATATATGCCTTAATAATGCATCTCCCCCTAAATCTGTTAAAAAATATTTTAGTTGCAACAAAACCCTATGTTAGTGACATCAGAAGCTTGTCACATTTCTACAGTGGTTAGGATAGTTTACAGACATATCCTTGGGTACTCTACTAAGGTGGAAATAAAAACTGTTATTAGTGTTTTATTGCCTCAGTGATCACAAAGGATTCCGTGTCGGCACCCTGACCTCCTTCCTGTAGGATAGATGGTGTAGGTTCTTGCAGTCAAGTTCCGAACATTTAGTATTTTTGGAGCTTCATGAAAAAAAAAGTCCGGGTGGGGGTCCCAAGGGATACTTTGATGCGCCTCCATTACTCCCATATCAGGGAGCAGATCCGTGTGGCTATGCCCTCGGATGTTTCTACCGCTATATCCTGCCCATTACGTGGTCTGACCATTCATCTCCCCACCACTGTTGGGATCTTACACCCCGTTAGTCTCCCCCACATCCATGGTACTTGGGCGACCAGCTACTCTTGGACTCTGATGCTAAGCTGACCTTCTCCCAGTCCCTGTTTTTGGAAACTAATAAACCGGAAGAATCATCTTTTGTTCACTTTTTGGTGATCTCTGAATTCAGTCGTCAGCGGCTCGGCGATCCAAGTTGCTGCCTGACCTATAGACTTGCTTGGAACCACCAGGTGGATCTGGAGTCCAGTTTAGCCAATTTAGAAACCAAACGTAAAATGTCCCCAACTAATGGTAAACTTTATCGGGAACTACACAAAGTACAGTAGGAATGGAACATCTGGATTCTAAAGGAGGTCCATGCAACCTTTTTAAATTAAAACAGAAGTTATATGTGCAAGGGGATAGGGCAGGAGAGCTGCTAGCAAGGAAGTTGAGGGGAAAGTTGGGAAAAGATAGGGTTCGACAGATCTCTACATTGAAGGGGATTAAGCTGTCGGAGCCCTCGGAAATTGCCAATGCATTTGCGGAGTATTACTCTACACTGTATAATCTGACTACTGACCCTAATACACCTCAATTAACTACAGTAGCTATCGATTAATTTCCCATCTGCCCTCACTTGACACCCTGACTTGCAGTTCCTAGAATGACCCGTGGCCTGAGGATGACATTAATATGGCAATTGCTTCTCTCCCTATCGCTAAAGCCCGCAGTAATATTAATTAGAGATGAGCGTGTTTGGTTCCCTGAGAACCGAACCCCCCGAACTTCATGCTCCGAGCCCGGATCCGAGTCCGGCTCAGGACTTCCCGCCAGACTCGGAAACCAGAACGATGCAAAACGCCATCATCCCGCTGTCGGATTCTCGCGGGATATATAAATAGCTGCGCGTTACCGCCATTTTCACTCAAGACTTGGAGAGTGAGGGAGACAGACCTTTGTCTCTCTCGGTGGGTGGTGGCATCGGGTGGGGTTAGTGTGTGCTCTGTAGGGGTGCTGCTGCAGTCACTGTGGTGTACCTGTGCTGTGTTAGGGGTGCTGTCCTGGCTGTCACTGGTGTTTCATGTGCTGCAGCTATACATAGGTGTTGCTGTCCTGGCTGTCACTGTGTTGTACAGGGTTCAGGGACACTGTCCTCCTGTATGCTGTAAAATATAGGGGCGCTGCTGGCCCTGTATGCTGTAAAAAGTCAGAGGTGCAGTTGTTAAACATTAAAAGCACACTGCTGTATGCTGTAAAATATAGGGGTGCTACTGGCCTGTATGTTGTAAAAAGTCAGAGGTACAGTTGTTAAAAATGAAAAGCACACTGCTGAATGCTGTAAAATATAGGGGTGCTGCTGGCCCTGTATGTTGTAAAAAGTCAGAGGTGCAGTTATTAAACATTGGTTTTCTCAATTCCATCTTGCACCTCTTTTTCTTCTTTGCATTATGTGCTCTTTGGGGCTTAGTTTTTAAAACTGCCATCCTGTCTGCCACTGCAGTGCCACTCCTAGATAGGCCAGGTGTTTGTGCCACCCACTTGTGTTGCTTAGCTTAGTCATCCAGATACCTCATTGCACCTCTTTTTCTTCTTTGCATTATGTGCTCTTTGGGGCCTAGTTTTTAAAAGTGCCATCCTGTCTGATACTGCAGTGCCACTCCTAGCTGTGCCAGGTGTTTGTGCCACCCACTTGTGTTGCTTAGCTTAGTCATCCAGATACCTCATTGCACCTCTTTTTCGTCTTTGCATTATGTGCTCTTTGGGGCCTAGTTTTTAAAAGTGCCATCCTGTCTGACACTGCAGTGCCACTCCTAGATGTGGCAGGTGTTTGTACTGCCCACTTGTGTTGCTTTGCTTAGTCATCCAGCTACCTCATTGCACCTCTTTTTCTTCTTTGCATTATGTGCTCTTTGGGGCCTAGTTTTTAAAAGTGCCATCATGTCTGACACTGCATTGCCACTTCTAGATTGGCCAGGTGTTTGTGCCACTTGGGTCGTTTAGCTTAGTTATCCAGCGACCTCGGTGCAACCTTTTGGCCTAAAAACAATATTGTGAGGTGTTCAGAATAGACTGGAAATTAATGTTATTGAGGGTAATAATACCGTAGGATCAAAATTACCCCCAAATTCTGTGATTTTCTGCATATTGCCAGGCAAGCAGCAGTATGCAGGGGATCTGTGTCCCCTGCAGTTCCAGTCCATAGACAGCGCTGGGGCACCTTGTCTGTCCCCAGCGCTGGTTGTGCGGTGGCGGCGGTGTCCGGTGCCGGGACCGTGCATTGGTTCCCTGCACCAGACCAGAAGCGGTGCTTCAAACTTGGCGTCGATTTGGCAGCCAATGAGAAGCGTCGGGCGTGGCATTTCAAATCCGGTGCCCACCGCAAGCCAATCACGGTTCGTG